>NC_083563.1:16976502-17281827 GCF_019925205.1 Metopolophium dirhodum | reverse complement strand
ACAAAATATAATCTTCGTAAAAAAATCAGAAATATTTTTATCTTGTAGAATCTAAATATTTTTTTATTGAGATACCTATAATACATCAAACTTTTTATATTCGTCTACTAATATAATTTTTCTGATATCGGCGTGACAATGTTTAGTTATACATTTATATGATTAGGGATTTTAAACAATCAAGTTATTAAAATTTCCAAATTACGTAATATTGTATTGACATTTTTAATAATTTGTGGTTAACATTTTTTTGAAATTTGTTTCACCACAATATTATGATGTAATTCGATAATGTACGAAGAAACGATACCTGCAGTCAATACGTACCGTATATTGGTATTTGGCTATGTATTAAGTTCCATCTAAAACTTATAAAATTATGTCTACCTACAATATTTTACTGAAATCAACAATCAATAATCAGTATATTTTCGAATTTTCGAGCTTGTTATACATTTATTGAAGTATTTAAATCAGGTAATAATGAATCATTTTTATTTTTATTTAAAGTTGCTCATTAGTAAATAATAAACCTTACGATACTCATGCAGACATACTGCTAACACATGCATAGGTAGTGTTATATTGGTGCATTTTATTGATTTATTCCAATTTATAATTTATTAATGGATTAGAAAAATAGAAAATCATCAAACACTATAATTATGATTAGGTATAGTAACGTATACAATATCATTTTTTAATCACACATTTGAAATTAGTGTGGTCCATTTTTTTTTATTATAATATCACAAATCACATAACATGTTTTTTTTTATTTTTAAAGATATTTTAATGTGGCAAAGTAAAATTTTTAATAACAAAAAAAAGAAAATTTAAACGTTTACATTATTATATGCTTATAATTGGTTGTTCAAATTTGTATCCCCGATCCTATAATTTATTCAATATTATACTTCACAAGATGCAATTTCATATTTGAAAAGTACTCATATTGATTATAATTACCTAAACACTTTAAAATTTAAAAAAAATTTTGTAATAGTTTAATTTGAACGTACAATTAAATTATTTTATACGATTCTGAAGCAGCTACTGATTGTCTCTGTCAATTTAACCTTCTGTTACGTCAATCCTATTAAAAAAGAAGTATTAATTAATTAAAACCAATCAATTTAAACATTTAGATCTAATGAGTTTGACATTTAAAAATTAACTATGATTACATAGCAGCGCAGGTCCTGCAAACTACCCAACCTTATTTTAAACAGTGCGCATTATTAATAACATTTCATTATGTTAAAGAAACAAAAGATGATATTGTCTCCTATTGTTTAAATATCTGGAGATTAGAGACACAAAAATTGATCTCGATGAAACTTATCTGTTTAGACCTGCACGTTATTATGATTAACTGTAGAGTAATATTGATGAGGTTATATATTATGTTTCCACACCCACAGCTTGAACGTCTATTATTATTACGCTATGAAATATATGCGTGGCTTTGTAAATATTTAAACGGAATATAATACAAATATAATCGCATACTTATAATACTTAATAATATAATAATAATAATATATTAAGCTCGATCGGGGGCAAAACATCATTACAATGAAAACATGACGCTAACACCATTATATCAGTACATCGCGTATAAGACTTTAATTTCTTGTGCAAACGCTATACATACACACACACACACACACACACACACACACACACACATATATATATATATATAAGGAATAGATAGTGATTATCTTGTCGATTCGTGCAATCGGTTGCTTTGTATAGGCAAAGGCTTGATTGTGTGTAGTGTACGCGTCGGGCGCGTCAGACATCAAAGCGAATTGGCATGTCTATAGCTGCTATTTATGTATATACACAGGCACGTGTTGCAACTGTTCCAGAAACAGCCAAATAATATCGGTCATCCGGTGTATCTATATAGTCATACATGTATCAATCATTTATTATACGACATATCTATAGATGTCATAATATAATATGGTAATGCGTATTATGTCGTAGCTCAGTGAACTATATTATTATTATTATTAAAATACGACGGTCAGTCGGTGCAGACTTTCTGCTCTTCGATCCTGCAGCCCGATGATCGCCGCAGTCGAGAGCGAGTGGAAAAAAATAATATTAAAAAATCTATATATAATAATATAGTATATATTTGTTTTTTCTTCCTACAGACTACTGCCATTATATATATATATAGTATTATAATATATAACCGGACTCTACTCCAATTATTCCATAAACAGGATTACGGCGAAGCCGCAACCAGTTTTTCCGTTCACAATAATTATCTCTTCATTTTATATGGCTTTTGCGCGAAACGACACGTTGGCCTATAGGATGGTATATGCTCGTGCTCGGTGTCGTATATTATATACTCGAACTGACATCAGAATTTATATAATTTATTTTTACAAACATTTTATTTTTTTCCAATTTTTTAAGTATACCGTTCATCCACCTCCCACCGGCCGCGGCATGACAGACGTCAATTATTTCAACCATTGCTGCAGCAGATGTCAGCAGCTTGAGGTCATGATGGTATCGATTGGGTTTGTTTCATCGTCTTTTCCTCTTATAGAATCTATCCCAGTGAATAAAATACGGTGCGTATGGGGTGTTTTATGTTCATCTACTTTTACCTGAAAGTTCAGTCTATCCGAGTCCCTGCAGCGACTTAACTTCTGTAGTTCGCTATATTATGTTTAAAAAATAGTGGCAAACACGCAAGCTCGATGAATATAAAAATATATTTACATAACTTTGATCATAAACATACATAGACCACCGCACTTCGTTTATTTTTTGCTATAATGATTAGTGATTGTTCGAATTCAGTTAAATTATTTATAGCTAATATTATTCAACAAATGTGTTCCAAAAAAATATTTTTAGGATTTAGATTCTGAAGGAAGCGATAATATTGTGTCGTTTTACAATGATGTGCTTCTTAAAATAATCAATTAAATTGTTTGTATCCTTCATTACCAATGATTTATAATTAAATTCAAAACATTAACTACAGTGAAATTATACGAGGTACATACACTTGAAATCTACGCTATACAGCAGAGCGATTTCTCAGAATTATTTTTTAACTATTCTTTGAAGAGCATTGATTATTTCATTGAAGTTTTTTGTTTTTAAACTTTTTATTGAACTGAATTCAATTGGTAGACATCTCTAACAAAATCATTAATTTCGCAAACGATTTAGTTAAACTAATGGTGTTTTAAAATATTAAATAAAAAAATTAAATACCTAAATAAACTTTCATCGGAAAGTGACAAAGTGTAATCAAATATATTTAAATTATAATACTTTTGCTTTAATGGTTATGATTTATGAACAAGATATATATATATTATTTATATTACCTTTGATTTAAAAACAATTTTTCATAAAGAATTTTAAATTGAAATTAATGATTAATAATTATTTCCCTTTTTAAATTATTTGTTTAGGAAAGAAAGTGAAATCTAAATAAATATAAATTCTAAAAAAATATTTGTTCTAGTCAGAATGATATTTAAAATACAAAGTATACTCTCATGATTCATATTTGGTTTTAATATAAACATTTTTTTTTACATCTTGATGAGTATTGAGTATAAAACTAATATTTACTAATCATTATTAAAAAATAATTTCTTCTTTTAAAAAGGTATAACTGCTTCCAATTTATAATACATAATAATATTCAAGTTACTAAATTATAATTTATTTACATAATTATAAGTGATGGCTACTATTTTTAAAAGGACCATCAGTATTCAGTAGTGATTCATTACCGTTGCAGTTAAAGAAATATTGAATACACATTAAAGTCTAAATTTAATAATATGATTAATACCTAAGTGTATTTAATGTATAATGTTGTGGTAATGTGCAAAATAAATTATTGTCGCTTATAATTGTCTGTTAAATTTTAATAATATCTACGCTTATATAATTATATAATGTTATGCGTAGGTACTTACATTTGTATATTTTTGGTTTTTTGACCTTATTTGGTGTTTAATCACATATACGAGCTTAAAAAGAATCACGATATGAAAGATCATTACGTAAAACACGCACACATATATTACAATATTATAATATGTATTCTACAACTAATATCATCGTAACATATCATTACGAGGTATGCCATTAAAAATATATCATTGTGCTCTCGCTTAAAATTTGTGTTTTCACATGCTATTCTGTTTGGTACCTACGCACTTCTATAACATTATATACGAAATAATAATAATAATGTTCACGAGAAACGACTGCGTAATACGATTACTAATAGGTAAGTAATATAATGGCACAATGTATAACCATTGCGTGTATTTCTCATTTCGTTCATGTTATTGACTATTGTTGTAGGTTTGTGGCATTTAAATCTACTGTAGTTGCTAACGAGTGATAGTTACTGTGGTAACGAATCCACCGCGGCGATGAAAATGGCTAATTTTCAAAGATGACACGTCGACGGTTTAATAAACCCCTCCCCCCTGCACGTCTTCTTCAATAGAACGACAAACGTCTGATGGGATAGAATATGTATTAAATAACTTTTACAATAATGGTGTGTGTGTCGTACGACCGTCGATCGATTATGCCGCAGAGACGTAGGATATAATATATCATATTATTGGTACACTCGTGTACCTTAACGATCTGTTCGAATCGTATACCATACGATATTGTATATTATATACATATGCACCGACTCGGTATAGGTTTATAGGTATATTATAATATAAGCCGAATCCCAAAGGACAATAACTATAATCACACACCGTACAAATTTTATATTTTGACGTGTGAAACGACAAACTAATTTCGTATCATTCACTTATAATTCGATATCCGTGATGTGTGTGTGTGTGTGTGTGTGTGTGTGTGTGTGTCACAGCGTACCTATTATTCATTTGAATATAATAAATATTTTTTAATATAACGCGTACATAAAATATTATAATAAAACGCAGTATACTGTCATTATTAATGTGTATGTATTGATAAGAAATATTTATTAAAACCCCGACGGGAGACGTTGAAGTCGAATTTTTGTGAAATGCATTGCATGATTATATTTTTAATACCATCGATTGCCTTGAACTTTTAAATCATGATATTTTATGGTATACGCTTTATTATAACACTAGGTATATATAAGTGCGGGTCGCGTGTATCTATCACCGGGCCGATAAAATAATAATAATGTATCCTCTTTATACGCATATTATTATTATATCATATATTATAATGTTGAGACGCATATTACAAGTAGCAAAAATCGTTTTTCGACAACAATTCAATTTTTTATTCGTTTCTCGTCGTGCATATTATTATATTAATGTAATCATGTAAACGTGTTTTTTCTACGCCTCTTATAAACGAAAACACGTATTTTAAACGAAGCAAAAATAAAACGTGCAGATAATAACCGAGTGCGCGAAACTGCAGGACCGGTCTGCGAGAGCAAAGATCGGCGGCGATCGTCTTTAAGTGTAATAGGCATAATTAATCGTAATCCGGGCAATTATATACAAATTATCCTCGCCCGTTATATCATATAATATATACATACGTACCTGTGATAATATGATTGGAGGGGCGGTGGGTGGAGGTACTGAATATTACCTATACGTACCGCGGTGCAGCAGCAGCAGCGATCGAGAGGATGATATTGTTAGGTCTGCACAGTATTACAATGAGGAGAACGTTTATCGGCGAGACTCTTGATGCCATTACTATATTGTTAATATTACGTATAATTATAATGGTCGGGGTCGTCTGCTCCCTTGTGTACAAGTCCACTGCGTACACGTTATTAATAATATGCAGATAAAAAAAAAAAATATCGACCAACCAACGATTACAATATATTATTGTTGTTACACCGTGATACGGGTACGAGGAGGACCACGACCGTGGGTCACACCATAATAATAATAATAATAATAATATGATACGCACCCGGTATGCAGAGGATCGAAAACGGAAAGAATAAAAATAATAATATATAAATCGCTAAAACACGATAATCGTACACACAAAAGTCGTAACTCCTTATTGCCACCCCACCGAAACCTACAGCAGCAAACGGTAATAAACATCCGACGGCCACAAAGTTATTCATTGTCACGAAGTATAATAAATAATAATAATAATATGTTATAATAGATATAATATTATTGGATACATGTCCAATGATTTACAGTGGTGTCCAACATGTTGCTTGCAGCTCGCCCGCTCGCGTCTGCGCTGCGTGAACGTTTAGGGGATATTATCAAAACGTGTATACGAAAAATATACATAAAATAATAACCGATATTATGAAAACTGTCAAAATATAATTTTTTTTTTTTTATTGTCCGCCTTGTTTTAGTGGTAGGCACGAATTCGCGATAAAGCCAGGTGGTACGCAGATTGTGAAATACGTTGACATTAATTTTTGAGCACTGAATACTATATATCTATAGTTGTGTCTTGTTTTTACCAACAACTTCTCGCGTTGAAATCGAATCGTCCAATGTAATAAAACGGATTCAATATTTTTAAAACAGTGCAGCTCAGTCACGTAAATCATCATGGTAAATAATATTTTTAATTCGTAATTTGAATTGTAAAATACTAAAATGTAATACTTTTCAGTTTCCATCAAACTTGTAAAATAGTTACTGTCGTATAATAACGAGTCAACATAATATGCCAAAACTTACAGATTCGCTTCAGCCCCCTTCAGTCATGGCAACGGCTATATACTTTCTAATCATGAATTATATCTTTTGATTATAATGCTGGAGAACTTTTGTGTGTGTTACAATATTTGTTTGTTGAGTTGAGGGAAGGAGGAGAGTATTACGATATTGTTTGTCTTTTTCCTTTGATATTTATTCTTATGATGAAATATGGTCGTTAAAATGTACAACAAAAAACAACCAAAAAGTTAAATTAAATAAATCTGGAGTAATCAAAAAGATATTATTAAGTTTGTATTTTATAACTTATTATTATAATATACTCCTCATTTTCAAAATCACTGCTGTTGGACTGCCGATCTGTGATAACGTCATTATTGATGTGTTGTTTTACTAAATTTCGACAGTTTAACTTTACCGCTGTGAGGATAGTAAAATTCTTGACTACAAATATCGTAACAATTATTGATTTTTTTTGCGATGATGATGTATTTTCATAATAAAAAGTTTGGTATTACTATAAAAGTAAAGGGAAATCGAAATTATATAAAATTGAAAGAACGCAAAAAAAGGTTTATTGATATTAAATACCTTTGTTAGCAAGCATAAAAAAAATGTAAATTCGTAATAATAATGCAACATATTATATTAAGCATTGTTATATAGATATATAGTAATACGCACTTATACCTACGTATATCATACCTGAATGTAGGCGTATAAAACGTTGGTATTTATAATCAGAAAACGTTATTGCTGCTTTGAATATATTTTATATTTGCAATAAAAATTTGAATTTAAAAAAAAAATTACTGTCACGCATTTAACGTTCAAACATTTAATGGCACATGTGTGATATGTATATAGTACCTACATACGTATACCTAACGTATTGTATTGTATTTCCCATTATGACATATAGGTACGTATATTATTATGATTTTTTTTTTTCTCAAAACCGTAAACTATTTGGTAACCATTGAAGACAGTAATAAAAAAATAAAGAAAAAGTTTTTTTTTAGGGTTATTAATGTTATCCAGATCTTGAAATAAAGACAAAAATAACATAAAATAATAACAGTCGTTTTATCCGATTCTAATAAATTGCCGGAGGCAGGGGAAAAAAAACGCCGCATAAACCGGTTGCTGGCATTACCTTTAAAGAAGAGTCGTTTCTTTTTATAATATTATATCATTTTACAGTAATACATTCGTATATGGAAAGACACCGCAAGGGACGGTCTCGGTCGTACAATGGGCTGCATTATACTCTGTTGTTCGGTTGTTCCTTTGTTTACTTTATACTACATAAACTTGTTCACATTAAAGCGCTTAGGATTATTCATTATTTGCATAATGATATGTGTTATCTTCAGCGAAATACATTAAAAGCCTATAAGATTCAAATTCACTATTATTATCCGTTTTTGTGCTTTAAACGCATATTCTCCAGCAAACATCTGCTTAATTAATTTGTATTGTAATATAATAGGTACCTATGTATATTATTTAAAATCGTTACGAGAATAATAATTAAGTAAGTAGGTATACGCTATAATATCATCGATTTATTACTGTAAGGTTTGTTATTAGAAAAATTTAAGCTTTTAATCTTTATTCTTTAGATGGATTTATTTTCTTTAGAAATTTTATTTTACCATAAAAGCGGGTTGTATAATTTTGAGAGTTTTAGAAATCTTAAGATTTTGTTGGTGTTATTAGGGTCTGGTCTCAAAGCTTACAAAAGTTGTTATGGATTTCCAGATTAGTTTTAATATTTTATTTTTTGTAAAACATAGGTAAGTACTTTACAGTATTATAAAATAATAATACTTCATTATTGTATTAATAGGCAAATAGGCATTAATTAATAATAATTTATTGTATTCTGTATAAAATAAAAATCGAGTATGACGACACTATTATTTATTATATTTAATTAGGTACATACGTACAAATCTCCAAATATTTTTTATTTAGTTTTGAGGTGATCTGTTGTTAAAAAAAATATATGATATGCCCAATTCCAACGAGGATAACTTTTATTTAGGCACGATTGCATTTTTATTTATTTTCAAAAAATTATTAAAATATTAATTTAACACTGATTATATTTTATACTCCAATTTTCCAATTTCAAGGGAACGGTTTATCACGATTCAATGCTTTTTATTAAAAATAGTTTTTTTATCACTGCATTACTTATAACAAACATAGCAATTTTAGCTGTTAAACTTAAAATTTAAATGTATATGCTTAGTATTTTCAGCAACATAATTTAACTAATCAAAATGTTAACTTATAAAAAAAAAATCTCGAAACTTGAATTGTTTACACATCTTAACTGATTTGGCGATAACATTGGAGATAAAGAAATAAAATACAGTTAATAACCTAATAAACACAAATTGCGTCTGTTCCATAATTACTCAAATTTATGATCTGATTTTATCTCGATACTTAACAGATTTTAAGAAAACTTTGCATGCTAATTAAACAAGTCTTGAATACGTTGTTATATCCAGCTAATTTATATTCCGGTACCGAACAGTCTGCAGTACTTACCTACTTACCTAACCAAAATGTGTACGTAGATAGATGCTGAAAAATGAATTTATTACATACACTTTAATACATATTATTATGTATAACTATAACTTTAAATTACTTTTCAAAAAAATTGATGCCAAAAATTGAAAGTCCTAAGAAGAGGTTACCAGATAATATCTATTTTAAAGTACCTATAATAATCGATAAGTATCATAGTATACCTATTAAAGTTAACTGTTACGTTTTTCATATTTTAAATCTTGTCAGTTTTAACTTGATAATTACATTTTTATTAAATTTTTCTATATTAATTGTCTTTACCTATAAATGATTGTAGTGTTAGGGGCAGTTAGTAACAATGGTGTAGCTGGGTATGCAGTATGCACTCGTTCCACCTATAAAATGTAATACTCCGCTATTCCCCAAAAAATAATTTATCAACTAGGTACAGCACTATTGTATTATTGTCTATAAAAAGTATTATTGTTAAATACGAAGTAAATTAAAAACTTTTTGTAAATTCAAGCAATACTAGTTTGAAAAAAAAATTATATAGTTTCCTTAATTGTACAGTACCTAATACAGTGTAATACAACGTGAGCACAATTATTTTTAACTATATATATATTCAATTATATGTTATTAAAGTGGTTGTGCTAAATTCTATCTACAAATAAGGTATATTTTTAATAAAAAAAGATCAAAGATCTTAAATGAATAAAATACAAGCATTGCCCCTATAATGCGATAATTTCCAAGTATATTGCCCATATTATATTATATTCTTTTTAAGAGTTTAATTCAATATAAAGATACCAAGTTGAATATTATATTAAAACGCTTTTATATATATTAATAACAACGATTAATGAACTACCTACCGGCCATACCTACATCATGGTATAATGCCACTATAGGTATAATACAATTATTAATAATATTAATACCATCAAATAAAGTTACAAATTGTGGACAAATAACAAAATATCTATTAAATTTGATTCTCATAAACGATATTGATCTATTTGAGAAGATGTATCGCACGATATAAGAGGTTTTTACAAGAACGTTGTAAGGATGTAACTAATTAGAAAAAAAATGAATAAAAGACTTTTAAAAATTATAGGCATTTTAAATAATTGTTTCGGTTTTATTTCATTTCTCTTAATTTTGTTGTTCTATGTTTGTATCATGGTCTATTATAATTTATAATTTATAATATACTGTGGTTTGTATTTATACCTCAAATTTAACTTTTTGTTATTTAAAATAATTAATAAAAGTTATAAAAACACACTTATTTTAGCACTACTTTACATAGTCTTACGTCTTCTGTTTTCATAACATTAAAATATAATAAATATACACAGTAAGGCATGATTACGTTAATAATAATGGTCATATACATTTTACCAATTATTAGTAATTAACATATTGTTACTTCTGTACAATGTCAATTAATATGTTATTACTTTATGTACATTGTAAAGCTTACACCATCATAAACAAGTAATGTTTTAAACTTAATTCAATTTTATATAAATTGGTAAATAACAATAAAATATCAAATTAATAATAATATAAGATACGCGCGATAGGTGATATTATAAGAAACGCTGTCGTAGCTTTGGTCATAAAAAGTATATAAAAATATAAATTGATAAACATAGTTAAGTGACGAAAAATCTTAAGACAGATCGTCCTTTAACTTGAGGCTTTTAGAAAAAACACTTTTATTTTATTTACCTGTTATTTCATTTATTATATTATTGAAATCACGAATTATAGTTATTGAATAAAATAGGTGAGTAAGTGGATGTCGCTCTGCTGTACAGTAAGTTAATAGAGGGTCACTACATAATGGATAGATTAAATTTGAATTCAATAATATAATATCATTGTATATACGAAAAACGGTTCTGAGTGGAGACTTTGTCAGTGTGGATATTTTATATTATATTTATATTGTTATTATTTATTATTTAATATGCAATTTTATCCAAATTTTAACATAAAAAAAGTTTAAAAAAAAAGCGTTTTTCTATTTTTGAGATTTTTTGATTACAGAATAACCTACTTACGCGGAACCTTGTTTTAAATTTTCAATCCTTAGCTATAAATATTGAACATTTCATACATTTTCGACTACAAAATCAGTTTAGGTTCTGAGCGGAGCAAGAAAGCTAGTGGTTTTTCAATGATGTTTATTTTTTTTATCCTGTTAACAATAACATCTTTACCAGAAGGAGAGCTTCGATTTCAACATATATAGTATCTTATCTTTCAGCAATTTGGACCAACTAGATTCACTTTCCTTTACTGTTTTTTTTTTTTCATTGGGTTAATAAGCCTTCAACTTCTGAGGCCATTGGCTTGTAATAATTACATAGGTAGTATTGGTCTTAAAACTATAGGGATACATTATGTTTAACAGCTGTAGAGGAAGTTTGTGAAATATATAAAAATGTATATGTTTTTTTACAGTAATTTTGCTAAGCATATATTTGTGAAAACATTTTATATGTTTTTGGAGTTCTCTTTCCCAAGTGCTTGTTGCATCGTTGATGGGTTTCCGAGAATTTGTGTGGAGCTGTTGAACTTGGGACATTCTAGTGAGATGTGTTTGATCGTCAGTTCTTTGTCACAGAGTTCACCCTTTACTGTTGTAAAAGGTGATAATAGACAAAAAAAAAAATAAAAAAAGCGGAATCATTGTAAAATCCATAGGTGCAAATTGACTAAATTTTTTGGGGGGACTCAAGCCTCCTCCGCATAGGCCATATTCCTTAGTACCACAGAATATAAAAATTAGTACTAATTACTAGATTTTGAACTGGGGGGACTTGACCGACATTTGGAGGGACTATGTCCCCCAAGCCCCCCCCTATTTTCGCCAATGGTAAAATTCATACATTCATCGTTCCGCTCAGAATCTTAAATGTTGTTGAAAATGTATGGTTTTTAAGAACAGGGACAAATAAGTGGTGGTGGACTTAAAAGACTCATTGGTCTATTATGGCAAATTAATTTGTTTATGTTCAATAAAGATAGTAATTAAATTGTTATTTTTTTATTTCTTACATTTATTTAAAAATAATGACCACTTCAAATTTAACTATAAATATTTTAATTGATTGTTATCATATTATTATATTTAAATTTAAAAATTACAGATCTAAAATTTAAATGGTCAATTTTTTTTTTACATCCTTGTAAGTTGTAAATGTATGATACTATGTAAAATATCCTGCTATAAAAGTATATATCATTGATAAAATATTACTTCTATATTCTGTACTTTATATTATGCAAAAGCACCTAGTTATTTGAAAGAAAAAAATTAAAAAAAATAATACATAAAATATTGTATTTCATATCAACAACATTTTTTGTTCAACAACAGACCAATGGGACTTTTAAGTCCTAGCAATAATTTAGCTAATAACAACATTGAGTTATAGTGATTAGCAGTGGCATAGGCTGAGATCGGGGGGGGGGGATTACGGGGCTTCCCCCCCAAAAAGTCTGCAAGTCCCCTCACTTTTTAGTTACGTGGGATCGAAATCCCCTACTCACATTGATGTTAATGATGTTAGCCCCCCCCTGAAATTTTAATTGATTTCCGGCTATGACTGGGTTATGGGTTATGGGCTATGCGAGTGGGTTTTCATGCGTTAGTTATTTTTAGAAAAATGGTAAATAATATTTGAACAAAAATTATGTTTCCCTCATAAAATGTATATAATTTATTATACTATGTACCTATACAGTGTTTCTATTGGTGTGCCATAAATTTACTTTGTATAAAATCGAAAGAAAACATCGTGACTTCTATGTCCCATTGGTATTATAGAACATATTTTTTTCTTCCTTATTCAATACGTGTAAGTACTAAGACAGAGGACTGAAAAGTCCCATTGGTCGGCAAAGGGTATTGAAGTATTTTGGACTATATTTTGTAATGAGATACAGTGACAGTGACACAGTGTATATTTTAATTAAATATAATGTACCTATTGAATAAGTTTATAATATTATTTAAATTTTAAATTTTTGAAGTTATAAAGGTACGTCATACTATACAATATAAAAACATCAATATTTTAATGTAAAAAAGTTTTTAATTTAAAAATAATTTTTTACATCAATATTGCAATCGTCATTTTATTATGCGTTTCTATCCATCTTAAGACACAAAATAAAAGTAACAATAATTCAAGAATAAATATTCAACAACTTGAATATTAAAAATTCAGTTTTAAGAAATTCTGTACATTTTATTCTGTAAATAATTTATTTTATGAATTAAGACAAAGGTTTTAAAATTAAACAATCTAATTAACAAACTATAATGTATTTATAATTTATTATAATATTATATAACCTAATATATTATAATATATATATTATAGGTAAATACTGTATATAATTAAAAATTGTAATCTATTAATCTAAGTAATTGTAACTAATGGCCTTTGAAGCCAAGTTGTTTTAATATCAGTAAAATAAAAAAGAAGAAAAGGAGGGTTATACGTTTATACGTCATATTTTAGATTTTACAAAATTTCATCACATTTTAAATTCTGAGTGGAGCTCTGAATGTATTGGTTTTACAATGATGTGTGTTTTTTTTTCTGTCTGAAGACGCTTTTTATAGTTAGAAAAATCTTAAACTTTGAGAGTGGACTATAGTAGTAAATCGGATCTAGTTAGAACTTTAGGGGATCAAAGTAATAAATTTAAAGTATATACTCTTCAAAATATTCCTAACGAAATATTATATAACAATTTTAGTTGTATTAATGTAATTAAAAAAAATTATTCAGATATAGGTACTTGAATTTTTGCTATTACGTTTACAATTAATTATTATTTACTATACCCAATACAATTTTAAAAAAGTGGGTAAGTGGATTTCGCTCTTCTGTACAGTATGTTACAAGTGGGTCACTGTATAATGGATTGTATAAATTAGAAATCAATGATATAATATCATTGTATACAAAAACGATTCTGAGCGAAGACAGTTTGTCAGTCTGGATATTTTATATTGTTATTATTCATTATAGCCTGTAAGTTGGTCGAATTAATATTTTTGAATTGTCACAGTTTTTTATTCGTTTCTATGCTTATAAGTCCCGTTCTTAGCAGTTTTTCGTAATTTGTTCGTGGTTTTTCCTGTGGCATTAAATAACTGTTGAGAAAATCGAAAAGTGCCCTCTCTAAAGTACCATCTTGATCCAATTTACTAAAAGATAAGCAACTATATATGTTATATGCTATGAATCAAAGCACTTCTTCTGGTAGAAATTTTGTATACAGGATAAAAAAAAAACAAACACTATTGTGAAACCACTAGCTTCTTCGATTCGCTCAATATCTAAAATATTTAAAATAATATTTGATTTTAAGCTATCAATGGCATGAATCTATTCACACCATTCTACAGTAGGCACGATAGTATAGGCAACAGCTGGTAATAATAATTTATTAATTAATATGCATATTATGCGATTTGTTGAAATCAAGTTCAACCTAGTACCAATACGATATAACTATTAGAAAAACAAATCACTAATATCAATATAAAGTATAAATATATAATAAATTATCTTTAAGAAAATTGACTGGTGGACGTCTCCGCTCAGTATAATTTTTCGTATATAATGACTTATCATTTAATTCAAATTTAAGTTCTACACATCCTTTACAGAGACCTGATCTGCAACGACGAAGTTTACTCGACACCAATAATACAGCAGAGCGACTTCTTCGGTTTTTTTCTTTTTAAAATGTACAAGTTTATCGCAATTTATTTATTTTTTACCATACCGACGTCTGTACACGATGGTATTATTATTTGGGGATGGATTATTTATACAGACGTATCAAGCGCGTGGTTATCGCGTTGAAATAAAGTGACTTCCGTGTCGTGTTGGCGCTGTCAAGAATATATCATAATAATATTATATACGACAGCATTATTATTTATTAAGAAAGGTATAATATAATTTGATATATCAATTGAAAGTTAACTGGCATATACTTAAGATATTGAAAATATCAAACACAATATGGTAGGCACTCCGATCGATTAAAACCAACATGATAGACGTTCATAGCAGTGTACTCTTCAAATTGCAATAAACCCAAAACTAATTTTCCAATATAGCAGCAATGAGAATATTTAGGACTACTCTTCGTCGTTTTTACGTATTAAAGTCATACTGTGTAGTATACCGTTTTGAGCTTTTTATGAGTGCACTTAAATTTCTTCAGATGTAGTTTTAATTCTGTATATAAATAAACTCAATGATTTGTTTGGAACTTTGTGGTGTAACCTAAACACATTGTTTTGCGAATATTTATGATATTACCAAACAAAACTCATTAAAACTCTTTAATAATTACGATTTAAGCTTATTATGCCTTCAAATTGTTATTGAATTTAATTAATTGATAATAAGTAATGAGTCTTGTTTATAGATATTGGGTCTTTAATTATCTTTTTAATTATATTAGTCTTCGCTATAACTATCTAAAATATTCTAAATTCTAAATTAGTTTTAAATATACATTAATTATTGTTTTAATACACATTTTGCACATAATATTATAAGAAAATTTTGTACTCAAGTCTATAATGTAAGTATAGGTACCTATATGTTTTTGTAAATGCATTTATTTAAATCATAAATGCCCACGATAAAATTAATTTTTAAGAAAATTGAAACCTTTTTTTTAATGATAAAAATATCTTTTGTTGTACGTGTTTATTTTATAAATAAGTATATTTGTATAGAAAGTTAAGACACATATAGATTGAAATATGTCGATTTCCCTTATTAAACGTAAGAAATTCTAACTAATGAATATTATTTTGTTGTTTCTATGTGTTTTGTACTACATTCGGTGGGAAGATTATGTACAAAATAAATTAATTGAAGTAAATTGAAATTAGAATACACAATGCGTTCGAACTTATTTTAATTATAAGTTATTTGCATATTTGTTTTAAAATTGAATATAGAGAATATCAATACGATTTACTATTGATTCAGTGGTGTAAGTTGTAGACTGTATATATTATGTATAATTATTTTGATTACCTACCTATTATTACTATAAATAAAAACTTGGTAAATAAATAAATGATTCATTTTTGGTCATTGGTTTAGGTAATTTCTTAATTAAAATATAATTTAATTTTAGATTCTGAGTGAAACGATGAATGTATTGATTTTACAATGATGTGTGTTTTTTTTTTTATTTTTTTTTTTATTTTTGTGTCTGTGTACACGATAAGTAGTCGAAATAATGCTTCGATTTTCGACTTCAGTATCTTGTTCGATGGGAAAGTGAATATCGTTGGTGCATTGGGGAGGTCAAAATTTTAATTTCCCAGTAGTTTTCAAAAGCGATGTGAAAAACAAAAGAAAAATTAAGGAAAAACGGGAATTTTTACGCAAAATCGATTTTTAACAAAATCGATTTTGGTTATTGGTGTAACTCTAAAACAAATGACCGTAGATGCATGAAATTTTCACTGGTTGTTTATATTTGCATTTTCTATACACAATACAATTTTGAAAATAATTTGACTTTTTTTGAACTGTTTACGGACATTGTCAGTTTTCAGTTTTTTTAAATTTTTTTTCTATAAATATCAATAAAATTTTATTTGTTGGGTAAAAAAGCTTGAAAATTTAATAGAAGGCTCCTAGGTTATTGTTTCAAAGGCAGATGAAAAAAATTAAAAATCCTTAGTCACAGTTTTTTTTTTATACACGTTTAAAGTTCAAATCTTGAAAAAATACGGAAAAATCACGAAAATTTGCAAATTATTTTGAGTTAGAAATTCATAAAAAATTTTCTTTTTAAATCTAAGATTTTAAAATCTAATACAAGATTCCTCAAAGGTTTGTCTAACTTTATCAAAAAAAAAATTTCTACAAGAAAGTCAAATTAAATTTTTATGAGCGTTTTAAATTCATATTTTTACAACATTAGATATTCACTCGATTTCTCATGTACCGATTTCCTTATTTTCTTGTAATTCAAAAACGAATAACTGTAGATACATGAAAATTTCACTGAATGTTTATATTAGCATTTCCTATACACCATACAATTTTGAAAATATTTTGACACTTTTTGAGCTGTTTACGGGCATTTTCAGTTTTCAATTTTTTTAGTTTTTTTTTCTATAAATATCAATAAAGTTTTATCTGTTGGGCCAAAAAGTGTAAAAATTTAATACAAGACTCCTGATATATTTTTACAATAGCAGTTGAAAAATATCGAAAATACATAGGCACAGTTTTTTTTTTATAAGCATTTAAAGATCAAATTTGGACAGAATTTATCAAAATCTCGAAAATTATCAACCATTGTAATTAATAAATTATAAAATGTTCAGTTTTTATAGCTAAGGATTGAAAATTTAAAACAAGATTCCATGTAAATAGATAATTCGGTTACCAAAAAATCTAAAAAATACACAAGCACAGTTTATTTGTATAGTCATTTTAAGTTCAAATTTGGACGAAATTACATAAAAACCTAGAATAACTATTTTAGTTATTTTGTTGTGATTGTATAATATTATTCGTGGGCACTTGAAACTTCTAATTTGTAATATTTTCATCGATATATTATGATGATAGTATCACGGTTTGTTGTTGATGTATAACGCGTTATATGTACCTAATGGATATTGTGATGATTAATTTGGAATTTATTATAGGTCAATTTTTTTTTTAATACCATAGATAAGTGTATAATATGTCTTATACCTAGACTGACATATCGTCTCCACTCAGAATCGTTTTTCTTATACAATGATATATCATTGAATTCAAATTTAATACCATCCATTATACAGTGACCCACTTGTAACCTACAGTACAGCAGAGCGACATCCACTTGCCCACCTTTTTTTTATTGAGTTACTATGACGTGGTAGAACGGATTTTTACTGACATTCTGTCATGATTTTGTGGCTTGTTTACAGATGGGTGGACCACCCAAAAATGTATATCAACAACCGAGTCATTAAAAAACATTCTCGACTACGTATATTATGAAATGTTAGAAAAATGGTCTTTATTAGATTATTTATTAAATAAATGGATATTTATTGTTTATATTAATCAGTGTTTTGATTTTTATCATTCAATAATTAATTATCTTTATCATTCAATAATTCATTATCTATTGATAATTAGATGGCTGTATAATGTAAATACTACCAATGAAATATAATATATACATTATACTTATATTATACTGATTACTGGGCAAGAAATAATTTTGAAAAGTTAATTGATTACAGTATGAACTGTGAACGCCTTGAATCCAATCTAAAATATATGATGTAGCAGTTAAATATTAACTTAGAACATATTCATTGTAATACTTATATTATTATAGTTTATACTGTAAAATAGGTATTGGTGAAAATTAAAATTAAATTCATGATATGTATAATAATTAAAGAACTTATTTTAAATTAAATATTTATACTTTATAGTACTACCTATGTATTATTTATTATTTAGTCAAAATTAAATTGTATAGCATAAGAAAAACCTATAAAATTCTTCATTTTTATGATCGATAAAAAGTTTTTAAATAAGCTCTTGCGTGAATTATTTATACGGAAAATGCGATGTTGGTGGTGTTTACCAGTTATAATTTAGCCAGTAATATATATGTATAACAATTTATTGAAAATAATAATGATAAAACATTCCAAACTTATGTTAATGTAGACAATAAACTTTAGAACTTATTATACTAGAGTAGTAGGTATCTATAGATAATTTACTTGTACTTCTGCAACTTTAACACGGTTACTGATGACTTAAAATTAATGTTATTGTTAACTAATTATTATGCTTATTATATAATTAAATAATTAAAAAAGTGAAATATATTAATTCATATTTATTTATATATATCTACCTTATTCGTTAAAAAAATAACGACATCTCTATAATAACCTGTTTAAGTATACATAATTTCGTCACGATGACGTCAAGTGACCGTACAAAATCAAAATACGTTTTTTCACATTTTTTCTTTGTATTTAATCTGCTCCAAAATGTGATGATATAAACCCCCCAAAAAAATAATATGTATCATTGCAATACCAATACATTAATCGCTCCACTCAAAATCTAAAATATAGGTCAATTAGCTATTACTAATGGGCACTGGCTCATCTGTAATAATTACAAAAAGCAAAAAGCAAAAAGCTGATTTAAGATTAAGTTTTAAATATTTTAATGCAAAAACTTTATTATTATTAGCTAGGTATGATATTATATTATGTTTATTTTGGGCCATATTGTGGAGTATATTTTGGATTTATTTTAAAACAATAAAGAAATCATATTTTTGTCATTATCATTGACGTTGCCAAGTTACGTAATGTCAAATAACAGTCTTGTTAACAGAAGAAAAATTACCATTATAATATACTTAAAATATAGCTGCATATTTGCTCGTTTATGGGTTTCACGAGTTCGCAACTACAAATTAAAAATTTGCATAATTAAAGCAAGAATAATTATTGACGTAATTTTTGTGACAACCACGTTTAATGGTGCACAGGCACGTAGCCAACATTTTTTCCACTAAAAGGGTCCGCTTTTGCATGCCCGTATATATAGTGTGGTGTGGTGTGGTTTTTGGAGTACCTCGGGAACTACAATAAGTTCCCGTACCATAAACATTTGAATTGTCAAACGTGCGAATTAATTATTTTAATCATTGTATCTATGACATTATGGTATCACAGCGACGTCTGCGAACAACTGCGTCAACGCGTGTAATTGAATATAATATTTTGGAGAACCCCTAAATAATATAATATTTATCTTAATAATATGTATAGTTATATGGTTATGACTTATGATATTATAGTATATTATAATACGTACATTCGTTATTCGTATTACCATTAAATATATAAATATAATATTATATACAGGGCACTTCATCAAACATGATTAACATTTTTTTCTTCTAAAATACAGCTGTTTAAAATCTGATTTTTGGAATTTTTAATAATACTTAAAGACCATGTTTAAAAATGGTTCATATTTGTAGTACTACTTAAGAAGTTTCCTGTAGTGACACAAACTTCTATTTTTAAATTGATAATCCCCTTTTTTACTGTAGGTAAATTATTAAGTGGATAATCTTTTTGAAAATGTTGATGTACCTAATTCAAAATTTGTAAGGGTAGTTTTTCAGTTACTAAAATGTTTATAGTAACGATAATATACCTTAAAAATGGTATTACAAAAATATAAAGTAGATTTAGTATTTATTATACTTACATCATTTTTATAAATTATTAATGTTGACAGATTAATAATATAATAATGTATTGGGGGACGGAGTGGCCGAGCGGACTAAGACGTCGGCTGCGACGCAGTCGACCTGAGTTCGATTCCTCGGCCATATGTGGCATTTTTCTTCGGACAAGTCACGGTGTCCGGAGAACAAGTGCCGTCATCCCCCACCCGGACATGACAGATACCTACGGGTGCCCAATCAAAAATTCTGCCAAACAAAACACACACGTGTTCCTCCCCCTACTGACTAAATTATCTACAGTAAAAAATAGCGAATGGCCTCAGCTGCCGGGCTCAAGATCAATTAAAAAAAAATAAAAATAATATATTAAAATATTAATCACCAACAATTTTCAAATCATCATAGCCTGGGAATTAGGCATAAAATTATCTACAAAATAAATGTTTTTAAAATGACTAAAATTTGACTTTTACCCTTTTTCACAAGCGCTGCCAATTAGTATATTATTGAACTATATACTGTTATACTACATAATAAATGATAAGTCTTTTATAAAATACCGTTTTACTGTTGATAGCTGTAGATAACTTAATGGTTGATTGTACTAATTATATAAGATTATTAAAATAGTAGTATTAAAAATATTTTGAAGCCCGTCTTCAAAAAAAATTAACTTTGAAATATACTTTTAATTTTTAATTGCAATGAATATGTGCCCTTCATTACTTTAATTTTCCAGCGATTTATTGTAGTTTTTGGTAAATATTGTCAAGAAACCAAATTCATTTTATCCCTTAGTTGTTTTCGGAATGGAAAATTCCGATTGACACATCCAGCACGTATTTAGGAGAAATGTTTTATATCATTACAAGCATAAGTGAGTAAAATACACAACCAATTGGCTTGAGAAGCGCATTAGTACAAGGTATGTTAGTATATGTATATTACACAGATTCTATAGAAATTATATACTATGTACCTACATATTTTTAAATGTTCTGTCTGTCCTTTTTTTAAATATTGATTTTGTGTGTAATAATACTTATTATTATTAAGTATACTTACTAAGAATTTTTCACAGTGTGGTTTAGTTCTTAATCATTCTATATAAATTAAATTAAGTGGGTCTGCGTGGCGCAGTGGCTGAAATCAATCACGCGACGTGATTGAGAGTAAGCAACAACCGTTGCCACTAGTTCTCGGATGGGTGAACACCTGGGTTCGTAGTGCACAAAAACCTTGCCACATATACACGTGCACATAACCAACAGTACCAACCGTCCCAACCCTACTATACCAACCCTACCAACCTTACTAGCTAATGCCCTGAGTCGTCAAAGCCTTAAAAAACCTAAAAAAAAAAAAAAATTAAATTAAAAATATCGAACGTAGTTATTTTTTCATTCTAATTCATAATAGTACAGTACTACTACAATCAACAGTTTGTAGTAATTTGTATACATTTTATAGTCATTGTACGGCATATAATATGTGTTATAAGTTTTCATGGTGAAAACTTAACAAAGGAGTGTAATTTGTAATTATGATTGTAAATTATTGTAGTGAACACAATGCAGCTAAATGTTAATTTCAATGAGCTTCCATTTAAATTGATTACAAGCTCTTCGTCGTTTTCCTATACCTATACCTATACCTATACCTTTGGATTTTATTGATTATTGAGTTGATATAAAATGTACAGTATTTACGAGACTACTACGAATTACAATAAATACCTATCATTTGATAATCAATTATTTACTCAGAGCATGAATTTTTATATTATTCTATCTATATTTTTAAAATCATAATACTTGGAACACTTTTGAAATAATGAAATATTTTTCAATAATTTTAAAATGTTCACAAGGGTTTGATGAATTCGCTAAATTGCATAGTTTGTAGCTGTTACTATACATAAAGCACACAATATTGTAATATAATAAAATAACCTTTGTTATTTTGTTGTTTGCTACTTTACCTCTATCAAAGAGAGGTAAATTCCTAACTTTAGACAACTGTCCGAGGACTGTTATAAGAATATGAGAAGAAGATGAAAATATTTCGTCCTACTACTTAAACGCATTGTCAATACAATATTCTTCGAAATGTCATTTATTTATTTAAGTTTCTCATCATATTTCCTATGGGTTGATGTATTATTATTATTGATTTTGATACAGTGCATTCGACGGCTAAATAGATCGCAATCGACACTGTGGGACAAGCGATTGTTTTCAGAGTAGTTCCTGAGCATGTATATGTAGACAGCCTATTATACGTCGTGCCAATATCGACACAATATGATGTATGTTACTATATGTTATAATGTTATACAATAAGAATATTTACCATCTTAACGTCAAAACATTATGTTTGCAGGCGGATCGAGATTAGATGGACGGTCGTACATGTTGACGTCGTTGGACACCCAAGGCACAATAATATAGGTACTCGAAACTCGAGTCGCGAAGTTTGTGATATTATTCTACACGCGTGCCCTTCAAGTAGGTATACTAACTCGATAGTTACGTTTTTGCCCGTACATTACCTGTGCCTCGACACCGTCGAGTCGGATCAAGTCATCCACACGAAAGAATTCGCGTTTTAATGAACATTTTTTTTCATATTTTTTTTAACGCATTTTTATTTATGACCCATTTATATAAAACGTATAAGCAACCGTTTGCTACAGAGATATCGCGTCCGTGCATATATTATTTCATATTTGGTGTAAGGTGCCTACGGCCTACCTATATATTTTCGAAAATTATTGTGAATTCGACATTTGACGAGAAGCTTTGGTATACCTGCAAACGATATAGAAGGCCTACGGCTTGCGAAACCCACATCGGTGGCCACCGACTGTGCATATAATCCGACCATTATTTTCAGAGCTCTTACACATTTATACGGTGTGATGGAGTTGTGTTGTGTAGTGTTTTAAACCCAGACGTATTTTAATTTATAATAATATGAGTAGTTCTGTATAATATTATATATCATAATACTATGCGACTGCTCTTGGGTTATTACGAGTTCGGTAAGTCAACTGTGGCCAGTAAGATGTTTCGATTTGGATCATAAAACTTGATATATTATCTTGTATATTCAAAATAAAGACACGTGCGTTTTATTAGCTGTAAGGACGACACAGCTATAGCGTGCACCGTTAACAGGTTAAGTGCTAAGCAAAAAAAAAAATAATAATGTGACATGGCTGTGACCACGCCATGTGGGGTGTATATAGACACCCTACGATTCGACTTGCCCGCACAAGTTGGGTTTTTTTTAAAAATGAAATTACGTCGTGTACAGATGAGACCCAAGAACCTTAAAATTACGTATAATCATAGAATGGGTTATTAAAACTGCAGTTTATTGTCGCTTTCGTGATCATTTTCTGGCCAATAATATTATTCTATATATTTTTACGTACCAGTACCAATATGTAAAAATATTAAATATGAAATAAATTTAAATCGTTGTGATAAAATACTGCAAAAACTTCAAATTACTATATTATAATATTATATTATCATACCTACTTAAAAATATATTTTTGCATTTACTTGTAAATTAGTATTAATTTGCCCCCCATAAAAATTCATTTTTTAATTTTCTAAATTCATTGAACACTAAATTATTATATTAGTAATAAGTAATAATTAATGTCTAATAGGTAATGAAAATAAATATATGCATTACTAGCTGACTCGGTGCACTTCGTTACCCGTAAAAAAAATTGTGATTGTTCAACTCCTTTAGGGTGCAACTTAGCCTCCCTAGTAGGCAATCTACTTGATATAATAGGCTATTGCCGAATGTGCGAAAATTTGATTTGATGCATGCTTGCACCTGATCTGCCAAATTAACCAATGGCAACCAAATAATAAACGAAAATGTCCACCGTAAATCTCAAAATCCCCGTTTGAGAACCTTCCAGGGTGGTGGTAGGAGGGTGAGAAATACTTAACGACCTATTATCATACCTACCAAATACGCAAAAAAATTTCATTAAAATTTGTCGAGCCGTTTCGGAGAAGTGCGACCACTAACACCGTGACACGAGATTTTTATATACTAGATTTTATTATTCTATTATGAGTTGCCAATTTATTATTATTTTTTAATACTTATTAAATATAAAATGATATTTATAAGTTGATATTTTGTGTAATGAGTAAAAAGATTATTTAAAGTTATATTTGTATTATATTTTATTTGAACGTTATTATTTTAAGTAACGTTTGTAAATGACGCATTCGGGATACTTAAATTTGGTTAGGTTAGGTTAGGCACAGGAATTCAGACCACATTAGTCTATCTCAGAAGTGGCCGTAACCTGTTGAAAAGTAAATGAAACAATAATTGTTCAAACTTTTGTGATTTGTTTCATTTTAAATGTTTGCTATACAATGATCATCTTTTTAAGTTCAAATATATCATTGGCCCTTGAGGGTCGTCGACCCTAAGCATGAGACAGTAATTTAGTAAATTATTGTTATTTGTTATAACACGAAGTCAGTGGGTAGTAAAGTTAATTTTTTACAACGGAAAATAATTTATAGCTTATAGCTTATTATGTTTGTAGGTATAACTTTAAAGAATAGTAGCTTATACGTATGTACAGAATTGAAATTTAAATTCAGTTTTTCAAAATATAGTTACTTACCACATACGTTACAAATTCAAATAAAGCTCTGAATAAAATTATTAAAACATTATTAGATTAGAACAAGGTGTTTAATTTTACACTCAGTTTGTACATGTATTGTATTATTAAACGAGTAGATTTTTTTATTATTATATTTTATGATTTTTATTTGAATATATTTGATCACATTAGTTCTTATTCAGTAGTTTTTAAATGGTTTTTAGTTATATTTTTAATTAATTTTTATATAAAACCCTTCACATTTTTTTCCTTAGAACAAAATTAAATAATAAATATTAATAATTTTTTGGTCAATGATTTAATCCAATTTTTAAATCCAGTGAGGAAAAGACGTCCAATGAGAACCTAGTTTTTTCAAATCTAATATTATAATTAGGTACATATTTTAAAAAGGTAAAATTGAATTTGAATGTTTAATTTGTTTATTTTGTAAAGGCCTTTCTTAAAAAAAAATGTTTATTACAGTAAAATAAATGAAAGATAATTGTTATTGTTATAAAAATTATTTTATATCATATGGAAGCATATTTCATATGATTTAATTGATATAAATAATTTGTAACTTAAAATCAAGTCATATTTAGTAAAAATATTAATAAGAAAAATCTTGTTTTTAATAAGCCGTGTATTTAATGGTTTAGCTTAATATTGTGAATTTATTTACATTTTTATTTATTTATTTTTATTCAGAGAAACAGTTAATTAGAATTTATTTATGATAGACAAATTAACGTAATATTTTTGGTTTAAATTTCTAATTTTCTTTACTTGTTTGAATGTGTATTCCCATCGTATCCATATGACTCTAATATATATTATATAATATATATACATTGTAGCATAAAAGTCCTTACTGCCGACCCAGAGGTCGTCGGCCGACTCGGCTACACTTAATATTTATTTTAGCCAGTTTTTTTGTTATTGCCCCACGCTCCTATTTAATAAGCACCGCAACGCAAGACACGGAGGGAAGTGGACACTGTATGATTAATTTGAAACTAGATGTCAATGAATAGGTAACAACAAATAATACGTTCTTGTGACGGGCCAGAAGCACCGCCTTACTATTCATAAGAAAATTACAATATTTTATATTTATATGCAATGGGCGCCCACTAACTAACTCTACGGGGACAATTTATAATATTGTTACAAATAATATATAATGTCATATCATCAAAATAATAAACAATGATGTTTTACAATGATAATGAATAATATTGTAATCACCGGTCTCCTCGGTATCCGCTGATTACCATCGACAGTGTTGCCACTCGGTCCTTCTCAACGGTCCACTGGTCCACACGACGATCTAACGCTGGCTACTGGGAATCCCACGATGGCCCACGAAGAACAGGTTAAACCAATAAATCATGCCGTGGTCCACAGGAGGCACCGTGAAATGCACTGTTGGAGCCGCGGAAGACGACACGACCCGCACGTTGCCGGCACACAACGCGACACAAAATCGACGGCTACAAAACAAACGCGATCACGAGACAACAAGTCGTTTTAGCGTGCATTTGGTGCGTACAATTAGTACAATGTACCACAGGTGATCGGCGTAAAACTGTACCCGGACGGATAGACCAAAAGGGGAAAAACACGCAAAACCGCCACGGCCGATACGTGACTCGGCACACTCAGAACCACCGATCACGTGAAGGTAGTCTGTCGCGCGAAACCCGGACGTGACACAAGAGCCGGGGTTGCCGCAGCAAAAGTTGCGACGAACGGACGACAACGCACTGACGCGGCGGTGACGGGTTCGCGGTGAGACGGCAGACGGCGATACAGATGGAACAGGTGGGGCGGGGTATCGAATCTTCTCGATGTGGAGTCGACCGTAATTACCGATGACAATTTATTGTTGTCGATAACGATATGGCGGCCAAATTACGGTATTGGGTATTTCCACAGATATCCGACATCCTCCCCCTAGTAAGACGAGCACGTCTTACTACCGAACACTGCCGGATC
The DNA here is from genome assembly GCF_019925205.1 of Metopolophium dirhodum. Classification (NCBI taxonomy): domain Eukaryota; kingdom Metazoa; phylum Arthropoda; class Insecta; order Hemiptera; family Aphididae; genus Metopolophium; species Metopolophium dirhodum. The sequence continues at coordinate 17,254,596 of NC_083563.1, read as the reverse complement.
TTAAGCTGCAAACTGTTGAAACCTGAAGATTGAACTGATGAGGGTTGGATTTGTACTAACCGATTAACCTGAAAATACATTCTTTTTTTTTGTAAAGACACATTATAATAGTAACAATTTTAAATACAGATTAGGATATAATTCAAATGCCAGGGCGTATAAATACATAAATTACAAGTGCCCCTAATTTTTTCTGGCAGCTAACCAAAATGCCCCCTCCCCCCGTGACTCACGACCGCGGTGCCTAGGCGCAGGTGCAAAAGAGTGTATAAGTCAGAGAAGGGAACAATAAAATAAAAAATAAGAAATAAACAGACATAGAGATAGAATGGAGATTTAAAATCTCTATGGATGGCTAATAAGCTTAACCACTTTTACTACCGGACGGGTCACGATACCCGTAGCAGTTCGGAGCCGGACGACTCGGACAACCTTGTCGGAGCCTGGTAATACCTCTATCACGCGACCCATACGCCATTTCAACGGCGGAGTGTTGGCGTCTTTTATTACGACCATATCATCAACCGATATATTTGGAGCGTCACTGGTCCACCGACTGCGAATCTGGAGAGTTTGGAGGTATTCATTGCGCCACCGACGCCAAAACGCTTGAACACATTGGCTGACCAACTTCCACCGCTGTTCCAAGGTCCGAGTTGTGTTTGGAATGTCTGCTTCAGGAACGGCAAGTAACGGTCTGCCTATAAATCGAGGGATGCGGACACATTGTAGATTGGATAAATCGGTAACGAAACTGCACCAGATCTCCGCGATATCTGAAGGCAGCTGTTCATCCCATGACAGCCCAGCTTTCCATACACGTTGCATTAATGTTTTTGCAAAGAATGTGACAGGTGATAAGAGTCCGAGTGGATCGAACATTCGCGCTATCAAGGACAACATACCGCGTTTCGTGCAGACGTGTCGTTCGGGTTGAAAAATATACATAAAGGCGTCATCTTGATGGGACCATTGTAAACCCAATACCTTCGTCCCTGTGCCAGTAGAATTATCGAGCGACAGTGGTTCGCACGTTCTGTCCTCGGAGGGGATCTTATCAAGTAGGACGGGCGTATTACTGGCCCATTTTTTCAACTCCATGCCAGCACAATGTAAAACTCGAATAAGACCATCTTGAAGGGAGAGGGCCTCGTCCAACGTGTCGCCGCCTGCGCAGATGTCATCCACGTATGTCTGATATAATAAAGCTTCCTTTACGAATGGAAGGTCACTACAATCCTGCTCAGCAATAGACCGCAACACCTTGATCGCGAGGTAGGGGGCACAGTTGACGCCGTAAGTCACAGTGTTGAGTTCATAAGCTTGCAACATTCGATCGGGCGATGATCTCCACAAAATATGTTGGTACCGTCGATGCGACGGAGATACAGATACCTGACGGTACATCTTGCTTATATCAGTTGTGAAGGCAAATCGGTGAACCCGATACAATAATAGGACGTCCACAACATCGCGCTGTAACTTCGGTCCCGGAAGCAAGCAATCATTCAAAGAAACGCCGGAATACGATGTCGCGGAAGCATCGAACACTACTCGTATTTTCGGGTCTTTATCGGTAGGGCGATAGACGGCATGGTGTGGGATGTAGTAATCCCCATTGGACTTGGCTGGAGACATGTGTCCCAACGTCAAATACTCAGACATGAAATCGCAATATAAATGTCGGAGACGAGGGTTGTTGGCCAATTTCTTCTCTAAATGCTCGAATCGCTTCTCAGCTACGGCACGCGAGCCGCGAAAAGTGTCACCAGAAACGGCTTGACGGAGCAAAAGTGGTACACAAAATCGACCAGAACTATCACGGGTACAACCGTCACGAAATATTGCTTCACACTGCCCCTCCTGCGTAAACTGTTCTGGTGCCGCGTCGGGTTCTTCGAGCGCCCAGAACTTCTCTAGCAGCGTTTCGACAGAAGTCGTAAGTGATGTATGGCAAGACTCAGAAATATTGGAAGTTGAATTTGAAACCGGCCCGATGATCGTCCATCCAAATACCGTTCCGAATGCTGTCGGAAAAGCATCGCCTACAGACACACGTTTTCCATTTAGGATTTGGGCAAACAGGTCTGCGCCTAATAAAACATCGATGGTACCAGGGTTAATAAATGAGGGATCCGCTAGGGCAAGATGCTGATATTTATCTGCTATCGAACGGGATAGCGGTTGTCGTGGCATATCAGCCGTAATCGTCGGAAACACCCACGCATCAAAATTGAAGACGGGATCTGGTGAAAATCTTGGTTGTACTTGACAGCGCACTAACCCCAAAACGTTTTGTACCTGAACACCGCCGATACCGGATACAGGTAATGTCCACTTTTGCATCCGGAGTCCCAAACGATTCGTGCACTCCGAAGTAATAGCACTAATTTGTGAGGCTGAATCAATGAGCGCCCGGACCGTATGCAACACGCCAACGTTGTCAGACATGTGTATGAGAGCTGTACCGAGAATGACCGACGGTGAAGTATTTTGGCCAAGACATGACGATGTGGTGGCAACGTCTGGTTGCCCCTCATCCGATGAATTCTCTTCTTTGGACGGAGCAGCAAATCCAGCTGAATGCAGAAGCGAGTGATGCCTTCGGGAGCATTGACCGCATACATTTGAAGACTTGCACTTGGTCACCCAGTGTCCTGTACGTAGGCATCGAAAACAAATCTTATTGACTCGCGCCCAATTGTTACGATTTTCTTGCGTCCAACCCTTGAACTTTGGGCATGACGTTAGACCATGAGTACCTGTGCAACATTTGCAAGACGGTGATACCTTTGACGGGTTGCTGCTTGTAACCATAGAGGTATGCAGTGGCGGCTTCCTCGCATTATGAGATGCAGTCTTAGTAGATTTGTGAGAGTTTGATTGTTTTGATGTAGGCTCTGGTGGAATGCATTCTAATATGGCCACACGAGATTTTACAAACTTCAACAACTCTTGTACCGTAGGAAACCCGTTGGCTAGTTGGGCTTCGAATAACTTGATGCTATAGGTAGGCAAGCATCGAGCGGCTATGGAGAATAATATAAAATCGCCTAAATCTGGTAGATGCAGGGACTCGAGCAACGATACGCCTTCATCGAATACCACTAACAATTTGTTTAACTCAACTAAATTTTCTGAAGGAGCTCGTGGTGCGTTTAACAGTTTCTCGATTAGTGAGCGTGCCACCAGACGGGGTTTGTCAAATCTTTCCTCGAGAGTGGACCACGCCAGCCTGTAATTGTGGTCTGATACCGGAATGCCTCGAATAGCATCTCGAGCAGCCCCCTTGCAACACCCAACCAAGTAGTAGAACTTATCGATATCGGATAAATATGTTCGATTGTCCACCGATGTTGTGAATCGATCACGAAATGTAACCCACTCATAAATGTCGCCCTCGAACGTGGGCAGTGGTATCTCAGGTAAGCGGGTAGGTTTGATGACTTGACCACCACTAGACCTCACAGAACCTGCTTTAGTTGATTGGACGGCACCTGGGCTCACATCTATGGCAACATTGTCGGTAATCACTTGTTCGTCTGACTTTTGGACATTCTGGCCGACATCGTTTAATGACACCTGTGAACCGCCGTGTGTAGACGTTGTTATTTGGTCGGGGCAGTATTGCATAAAACGATGGGCGGTTGCTTTTGAAAACGAGACCAATTCGAACATCTCGACGCCCTCCGTGTCGGGATATTCATTGTCAAGCTCTAAATCCAACAAATAATTCAACAATTCTTCATCTTCGATGGTAAAGGACGACAACAAGTGATCGAGGGATTCAACCATTACCAATAGCTGGGGTACCACAGACGTGTCCTCCGCACTCCGAACGGCCACACTATGGACTGCACGTATTTTATTGACGTAACTCTTGCGTTTGACTTCACAACTACGTTTCAACCGCTTGACCCGCGCGACTTCTTCATCACCAGCCATGACGACGGATTTTTTTTTTTTTTTTTTTTTTTTAATATGCAAATACAATTAAATACTAAGCGCAAAATGAAATAATTTAGCCCAAAGTAGATTCTCACGCGACCAAGGGCGCGCTTAACGCGACAAAATGATCAAAATTATTCAACAAATTAAATAAAAGGAGCGCGACAAGTAGCGCGCTTCACGCAAAAATAATAATAATAAATTATTAGACGCAAAATCAAAATATAATAAATCACAAAGCAATAAAAGCGCTTTTACGTGAAATAATAATAATTAAAATCAATAACGCAAATAAAAATAAATAGAAACGACAAGTTGCGCGCTTCACGCAAAAATAATAATAATAAATTATTAGACGCAAAATCAAAATATATTATTACGTCAACAAACGCGCGCTTAACGCTAAATAATAATAAAAATTATTAATTTGCAGAGCCAAACATAAATCAGAACACCACAATTAATGCGCCTTTCGCGAAATAATAATACAAAAGGAATTATTCGACAAATTAAATAAATAACGCGGCAAGTGACGCGCTTTACGCAAAAATAATAATAATAAATTATTAGACGCAAAATCAAAATATATTATTACGCCAACAAACGCGCGCTTAACGCTAAATAATAATAAAAATTAATTTGCAAAGCCAAAAATAAATTAAGATACAACAACTAATGCGCCTTTCGCGAAATAATAATACAAAAGGAATTATTCGACAAATGAAATAAATAACGCGGCACGTGACGCGCTTTACGCAAAATAATAATAATAAATTGTCGATCACACAATTAAACAATCAATACGTTGATCACGGGTAAAACGTGTAAAAGCAAAATAATTATGCAATAACAATTACACGTAGCTTAGGACGGGCCCATAAATCCTAAACGGAACACTAAACAATATGTGGATATAACCACGCTCTGCTACCAAAAATGTAGCATAAAAGTCCTTACTGCCGACCCAGAGGTCGTCGGCCGACTCGGCTACACTTAATATTTATTTTAGCCAGTTTTTTTGTTATTGCCCCACGCTCCTATTTAATAAGCACCGCAACGCAAGACACGGAGGGAAGTGGACACTGTATGATTAATTTGAAACTAGATGTCAATGAATAGGTAACAACAAATAATACGTTCTTGTGACGGGCCAGAAGCACCGCCTTACTATTCATAAGAAAATTACAATATTTTATATTTATATGCAATGGGCGCCCACTAACTAACTCTACGGGGACAATTTATAATATTGTTACAAATAATATATAATGTCATATCATCAAAATAATAAACAATGATGTTTTACAATGATAATGAATAATATTGTAATCACCGGTCTCCTCGGTATCCGCTGATTACCATCGACAGTGTTGCCACTCGGTCCTTCTCAACGGTCCACTGGTCCACACGACGATCTAACGCTGGCTACTGGGAATCCCACGATGGCCCACGAAGAACAGGTTAAACCAATAAATCATGCCGTGGTCCACAGGAGGCACCGTGAAATGCACTGTTGGAGCCGCGGAAGACGACACGACCCGCACGTTGCCGGCACACAACGCGACACAAAATCGACGGCTACAAAACAAACGCGATCACGAGACAACAAGTCGTTTTAGCGTGCATTTGGTGCGTACAATTAGTACAATGTACCACAGGTGATCGGCGTAAAACTGTACCCGGACGGATAGACCAAAAGGGGAAAAACACGCAAAACCGCCACGGCCGATACGTGACTCGGCACACTCAGAACCACCGATCACGTGAAGGTAGTCTGTCGCGCGAAACCCGGACGTGACACAAGAGCCGGGGTTGCCGCAGCAAAAGTTGCGACGAACGGACGACAACGCACTGACGCGGCGGTGACGGGTTCGCGGTGAGACGGCAGACGGCGATACAGATGGAACAGGTGGGGCGGGGTATCGAATCTTCTCGATGTGGAGTCGACCGTAATTACCGATGACAATTTATTGTTGTCGATAACGATATGGCGGCCAAATTACGGTATTGGGTATTTCCACAGATATCCGACATACATCAATATAGTTTGTTGATGAATAGCGTAATATTGAAGACTGGACGTTTTCATACTAGAATACAAGATATATAATATATATTATTACATTTACAGATTTCTATATTATTATTTAAAATATTTTAACAATAAAATTATTTATTACGATAAAATATGTATCGCCATTCGCTATTATTATTAGATTTAAGTTTAGGATTAGGATGCTATACGATACATTATTTGTTAGTTTGTAATCTTAAGATTTATTTTGATAGTAGACCTATAGGTAATAAACGTATAGGCTAATACTTTATCTGTAGTTTCGCCAGATCAGACTTTCAATTATATAATACGAAGGTACAAGGTTACCCGCCGCATTATATCCATTTTGTATTCTTAAGTATTCAATAAAATATGTTGAAAATATTTTCTAATAAACTCTTTTTACGAGCACTTAAAAACGTGAAAACGTCGTTTAAACACTATAATAAACCGGGCTTATGTACCGAATTGGTTTTTCAATGCGATGATTTATCATTACTATCAAATGCTTAGTGACAACAGAACACGGTTGCATGCACCTAGTCGTATATATAAAACATATTATTATACAGGAGCGACACACGTCCTGATAACGGATATCTGGAGGTTTGGCGTTGAAATTTTAACCCTCGGATATTCGCTCGGGTTGTCGCGAGCGAGTATTTGCAAAATAAATTATATTTCCTATTTATTTTACGGCATTCACGCCTTTACTTTTTTTCTGGGCCCTACCGTTTTTTGTGGTCGACTTGACAACATTCGTTTTAAAGTTTTATGAAATTTTAAGTTTGAAAATATTTTTATTGGAAAACGATGATTACAATGTACAATGTAACCTACAATACAACTTCAAAGTCAATTTTATCAAATAATTAAATAATTTAGAAAGGTGTAGCGGTTGGTACGAGACGAATGCCCAACATCCAGTCAATAACTATTATCTTGTCCGTACATATGTTTTTGTAAATATACAATGTCAGATTATTGAAAATTAATTACCTGGCAAATTATAAAGTACTTTTGACTAATGAATAGTTTAAAAAAAACTTAAATTTTAAAATTAATTATTTATATTTTAAACAATAATCGTACGTTTTTTAATAAAAAAAAAACCTTTTCATTGTGAATTGGCTTCTTTTGTTAAGACAGCTATTTTTTAAATGTTTAATATTGTGACTTACAAAGTAAAAAGTAATGGTTCAGTTTATTTTAATTCATTCTACCGGGGGATTCTCTTTTTGTAATTTAAACCATAAATTACTAAAATAATATAATTTGTTAATTTTATTACGGAATTTAAATTGAGATTTTATGATATTTTTTTTTTTTTATCAAGAAACGTATTTATACTCATTTCAAAGTTTATTATCAGAGGAAAATTATTAGGCCCATTTTTATTTTGAAAATGTATATTGTTTTGTGCTGTATAATTATTTATTTCCAAAGTTTATGTGATATTCATCTCTCTGTAACGATAAATACAATTTTTTAAATTGCTGTAATATATTTTATTAAATATCAACAAATGAATGTCGTGGTTTTTTTTAACTCACTAAATAAAATCAATAACTATTTCATTAACAATTATAAGAATAAAAAACTATCATGTAAACAATTGCATTACGAGTTTGTGATATTATTATATGTTTGGTACATTGTTACCTACTCGATAATTGCAAAAAAAATAAAAATCGTATATTAGTATGCAAGGCTGGGCATTAACGAGTTAAAAGTTAAAATTAAGTTAAAACATTAAGTTAATTAACTCGTTACTTTTTTTTCAAATTAACTTTTAACTTGATAAGTTACTTTTTTTTAAGATTAACGTATTAACTTCAAGTTAATTTTATTTCAAAAGTATCTAAATTTAGTTAATTTTCGTCCGAAGAATAATGCAAATTTTTGAATGGGTTTTTACTTTGATGTATCATTTTAAATTTCTCCAGTAATTTTCTTGAGCGTAAACAAAAACTATCTAATAAACCATATTATGTGTCTAGAATTTTTATTATTGCAAATTAGCAATTCATTTTAACTTTACACTAAGTTAAGTTACTATTTTTTTCAAAGTTAACTTTTAACTCAACTTAACTTATTATTTTAAAACAACTTAACTTAACGAATTAAAAAAAAATCGTTAACTTGCCCAGCCTTGTTAGTATGAATGTATGATTCCAAAAAAATTAGCGAAATATCAACTGAAATAGTAGATAATTGTTACAATAAGTTAGTATTCATACATTCTATTTTTCGTTCGCCAATCCTATGTATTTATTACCTATTTTATCAATTATTTCATTATATTTTAATAAAATAAAACCAATTATAATACAACGTAATTTAAAAAGTAACATTTTCCAAATTTGTTTTCTATCGACGTAAAGATCGTCATTTAAATAAATGGTATTGCGCAGTTTGAGACGTCAAAAAAGGTCTTTCTTTTAAAAATATAAGGAACATAAAATTCGTTTTAAAAACTGTTTTCAATTCCTTAATAATTTTCTATTATAGGTATATATTTTTTCTTTTAAAAAAATGGTAGTTTCAATTAGAAATATTTTTTATTTTGTAACTATTTTATAAAAAAAAAGATTAGAAAAATTCTATTTTGATAACGCTCAAAAATTAACGAAAATATGTGACCCACTGATTGAATATTGGTAATTTGTCTTTTCTAATAAATATTTGCAGGTGGGTGGGTCCTTAGAATTATCCTCAGCAATATTTATTTATTTTTTGACTGTTACTGTTATAAGATTTCATTAATAGAGTGTTTAATATTTATCGGCAAATAAGAATAATAAATGGTAATTTGTATAAACTATATTTTTAATAATAAACATAAGAACGTAGTACATGCATTTGAATGCTAACCATAATTGTCAAAGGGAATTTAAAATGTACGAAATATTTAATGATATATTGTACGTAAAGTTTAACACAAACTTTGCACTTTAGAGATTGAAACTATTACGAGACTTCTAGAAGTACAAATACACTGCATTTATTTATTAAGATCTTAGACATCTATGTAAAACAAACTACCGTACATTAGTGTTATACTATAGTATGGTAAGATATTCGCTTACATTGTTATAATATTTCACTTTAAAACGATTTAAATTATGAAGAAAAATTGATTTACATTGCAATCAATTAGTAGTTATTCTACCTACATATTATTATAACAACGTAAAAATGTTTTTCGGCAATATATTTTCATCCATTTTATCGAATTAAATTTTAAATAATTTGTAGTACCTACGTTTAACTATTCGACAGACGTACCAACCACATAAACGTAGCTAATGATTAACTATTGAAATGAGAATTTATTACCTACAATTTACCGAAGTATTCATCACGGACAGAGGTCAAACTTTTAGAAATATAACAATGATATGGACGATATAATATGGTTGATTATTGTCTGAGGAATTGAGCACATCTTTTATTTTACAAAGTAGGCAATGTCAATGTGTTATACGCTCTTATAGCAGACAACTGTTTTTGAACTTGATATTTGTAAAAGGGCACGTCATGTTTGGATCAAGCTCTGTCATTACATGTCCATGTTTGTACAATCGTTTAACATTAATCGTTATACCTAGCTGCAATTGAGATCGAGTTACGTCTTGTGCGCTACTTAATGCCGATGGTAACAAGTTAATATTTATTCTGTTTGATAAACTGCTGCAGAACATTAAATATTGAACTGACTTTACTGATTGTAAACATCTAGGAGCCCAATCGGCCCATTATTCTGAAAAAAAAAATAAAAAAAAAATCTGCGTAAGGAATAATTATAACAATTAATACTATTATAACTATATATATAATGTTCCTACTAAAACGTTTTAAAATTAACTATTTACTAATGAATAACGTTAATATAATATAAAATATACTTTATAACATAAAAATTATATTTCAAATAAATAATGTATTCACTTTGGTCTTAACACCGATAACATCTGCAACAAAAAAAAAACTTTTTCACTGAATTCAATTTTTGTTTGAAATCAATGGCTTCCAATATAATATTTCTTTCAGTATCGACATTAGCATGAATGCTTCAATATGGTCTTGATTTAAAGAAGATCGTAAACGATTTTAACTATTTTAAACTTGCTGAATTCTCTTACACAGTCAACCTGTGTAAAAGAGAGTGTTAAAACAAATTAAACTGCAGCGTACAACAGTTATAATAATATGCCGTTGAATGCTTATTTAAATGGTATATTGATTTCCGTAAACATATTAAGCATAATTTTCTATTATGATTACTATTGGTAGTTTTTGATTTTCCACACCATATAAAAAATACATATGGTACGTTTTCCCTGCAGCATCTGGACGCGACTTCTATAGCGTCACTATAGACATGGTCAGCGTCTGATCCGGTCCTGTGCTGTTCCACCGTTTGAAGCTGCAGGAAAACTGTACCTATATAATATGCACATTTTTCACTAAATATTTCGTACGCGAGTACACGACAGTACGACGGAAAAATCAGAATCACAGGAATAAGAAAGCAATTCGTATAATCGTACCTATCGCACATTCATAATATATAGTATCATGGCTAAATATAATAAATATTTTGGGTTAATATGTATTCCACGGTATTCCTCGATAATATATTATAATATATTATATAGACTAGAAAATAGGTATTATGCAATACCACGGGACGTATACGTATACGTCCGTGCGTAATACGCAGGGAATCAAAGTATTGTAAAATTGAATATTTGAATCTAATATTATAATATAAAAATAATAATTATTAGTACATAATATATCCGTCTATAAAAATATTTATATTGCAGTACATGTAGGGAATTATTATTTAATGACCCCCTGTGCAGATGCACAGTAGCACAGTGGCCCAATCCACTGCTGCTTGTAACTTCAAAAGCTACACATGATATAATATGTAATTGATTAGAAACAGTGAAATACTTTATCGAATTTCTATATTGTGCATAGGCATTGTATGGAAACGTTATTGAATTTCCTATATATTTTACCAACAGTATTGAATTTATAGTACCTATGCACTTTATAGTATAAATACAATTTAACGTTGTTGTACATGCAGTTTGATCTACCTACCAAAAACATTTATTTACGATATTCATCAGAGTTAACCCACGGGGGATGGGGGTATACCAAATAGATAAGAGAAAGGGCTCGTAGATTGTTTCAAATTTGATATGTAGGTACGTGCTCAGTATAACTTTTAGTTTTTACCTTTTCTATTTTATACACACATCAGTATCATGCACGTAAAAGTTTAAGAGTCTAAACATTTTACTCGAAAATAAAAGTTATTCTTCTGTGTTTACATAACAACAACTACTTTTGTATTAGATTCAAGCGCACCTTATGTCATAATTATACGTCGGCATGTACCTACCCAACTAATATATTAATATGATATCACGGCGTGTTAATTATTCATTTACGTGTTCATTTATTATAACAATATTATTATCAACAATACTTACCTTGTATATTAAATTATAATATCTAATAAGTTATAAAACTATTATTGTTAAATTGTTAGTGTTAAACAATGTTTATTGCTTATTATAAGAGCTCCAGACTAACTTTGAGTGCCTACATCTGATTTTTAACCGTTACAAACATAAGCATTCATTCAATATGGTCTTAATTGCAGACTGTCCTGATTAACCGAGAAGTATAATCGTGTAGCACAAAAAATAATAACGTTTATATATAATATAATACAATATATAAATTATGATAATTGATAATAAATGATACATAAGGCTGCCACGAATAATAATATAGTATATAGGAAGTAGTTACCTCGTATTATAAACCTAACCTAACTTATGCTATCAAAAAACAATTGATTATATTTTATTTTATTTTATTCATGTTAATATATTAAATAGTCTTCTAGTATATTATAATAAAATGAAAATAAAATACTAAAGTTTAAATTTGTTTCATATCGGAATACCAATATAAATACACAAGTAATTAAAATACAAATATACAATGCTTACAAGTAAGAGGTATTTGAAAAATTAACTATGAAAGTGAATAAACATAAACATAATTCTATTAATTGGGAAGAAATATTGTTTTCCATTACTTAGCATAACATGCGATTAATAATTAAAAATTACACCAAAAATCGTTGAGGGTGTACATTTTATAATTTACAATTATATAGGTACCTATATCTAGGTTAGCTTCTTAAAACGGGTTGAAAGTGTCAAGTTGGTACATAACATTATTTTGTTAAATTACGAAAAGTCTTGAGAACACGCACTTGTGCAAACTTACGGGAATTGTGTTTAATTAATCTGGCACGAACCGAAAACATTACCGAAAAACACGTATCACTTCCAAATACTTGCCGATTAGTAGGGAACCCGTCCACACGTATCTACTCCTATAATCGTTTTTTTTTTTACGTCAACGCCAAAAATGTTGTTCACGTACCTACTGGCGTCGGCGTTGGCCATGTCCGCGGTGTTCGGCGGTCCATCCGGCCCACCATCGAGACAGATAACGTACGCAAAAGAACACAAAACCATAATGCAATCAGATGAAACGGCGCAGGTGATGGCCGTCGGCGACCGATCGTCCAACTTGAAATTCGTATTGGCGATCCAGAGTTCAAAGATTTGGGAGGAGATCAAGAAACGGTCGTTGACGATAAACACGTCACATGGATTGGACGACGAGGTCATCGGAAAATCGCCGGACGACCTGACAGACGAAGAACTGGCGCAGCTCAAGCAAGCGTGTCATGACGGGCTCAAGTGCGTGGCCGTCGATCAGCTTTTGGTGCTCAAACAGGTCAAAGAACAGCTTGGCGATGGCAAAGTGTCCGTGCGCATGGTCATCACCAAGATCACCCAGGTGCTCACCCAGTACACGACCGAGTATCACGAGGACGTTTACCAGTACGAGGCGGTCCAACAGTCCGACGATCAGTCAAAAGTGTACGAGTCGGTGACCACAATAGTGGAGGACAACAAGGAACTGTGTCAGATCGATCTCGCGCCGGCGACAGAGCAAAGCTACCTGAATAACGACGACGCTAATACTATCTCCACGACAGAGCAAAGCTACCCGAAAAAAGATGACGGTAATACTATACCAGCGGCCGTTAACAACAAAAATACCGTAAACTACAATACATTTAAGAACTACAACATCAACAACGGCACCGTCAACAGTGCCACCATCAACATCGAACCGCATTCCGGCGTTGACGGCGATTCGTCCAACCACGAAACGCCGCCGGTCAATAGCAATGCGCATGGAGACACCACTGACGGTCCGACTGGCCATAAATCCGTTATCAATGCGGCCAAAAACGACGCTCCACACAAACGCGCCAGACCAAACTACGCACAGGGCAGCCGGACCGCCGGCCGACCCGCCACGACCACCGACGATCAACCCGAGTCCGCCAGTACCCCAATACCGATTTTAGACGATCGCCGTAAACCCATCGACCAACCACTACTGATGATCACCGATGGGCCATCGTCGCGGGACGACAACGTTAACGGTTCCGCCGCCGACATCGATACCCAAAACAGCGACCACGGCAAAAGATATAGACGGTCGCGTCCCGACGGAACCGGTCGGAGAAACAGTGCCAACACCGACGAGCCGGCCGCCAACAACAAAATTGTTTCAAACCGTTCAAACGGAAACTATGCCTCCGGCCGCGCCGGTAATACAGCTGCCGATGGAGTCAATAACAACACCGTAGAACTGGATAACAGTACGGGCAGTAAAGCCGGCGGGGAAAACGACTCTGACAGTGACATCGTCAGCGCAGGTTCTCACAATACACATAGCTCGAGGAAAGGCTTGGTCGAAGACGGCTTTTTGAACAACGGCAACATGAAAGTCAAGAACGTCGACAATAGTAACCGGAACAAAGGTACCGTGAAAGGCGCTAAAGCTAATAATGGTATCATCAACGTCGGAACGACCAACAATGGCCCGGTCAACTACGGTACGTCCAAGGCTTACACCAACAACGGAACCTCCTTGGACATGGACAGTCACGACATCCGTCAGTACGTGGATAACATCGATAAGATGTATTCCACGATATTAAACGAGTTCGCTAAAAAATAACTAATTATTTTCATGTAGTTTGTGTAATATTATTAATTTATCAATCGTTTTATTTTTATCATAAATTCTAATTGTCGTATGTGACTATATTGTGTTGTATTGCATAAGATTATTTATTTTTATTTTATTTATATTGGTCATGGATATATTGTGGGTTTTGGGTTTCTGTTAATAAATGATTTATCTTAATATTTAAATTATTGTTCTATGTATACTGATTTTCTTAAACTGCAAATTATTTTTCTAGTCTCAACTCAATATTTCATAAAATAGGATACCTATAAGGTTTTTACATATTTTTATTATAAAAATTGAATGTTAGTTGGTACCAAACTAAACTTTATTATTGGCTATTGGTCACTATTGCAGTCATAAACTTCTGTAGAATGTTAATTGTTATCATTTATGATAAGAAGTTAACAAATCATAGAATCTTGATTGTCACCTTTTTAGTGACGAAATAGTATATTGTGTGGCAAGGGCGGGAAGTGAGCTATTTCAGTCGCGGGTGACGTGTGCAGCACGGGCCGCATTTCGCCCAAGACTGAAATTGCCTTCTCGCACGAGCCACACATACTATTTTTTGTCACGCCTCTGCGTTCATTGATCGCGCCCATCACGGTAAAGGTAATTCAGGCTGGGATCTATGCAACAACCAGACTTTTATACGAAAACAATTTCATAAAAGAAAAATGTTTACGCGTCATGCAAGGAGGTTATAATATGAATATAAGATGTACCTAACCAAAAGTTTATGTTTTATAAAGACCGTAGTATAGATTTTAGTGTCTGTTTGTGCAGAGGATACACGTGATATCTGAGCTCAGTACTTTTAGGGATTTCCACTTTACCGCCCGGCACTTTTGGGGATTCCCTCTTTACCGTCCGCTGGACGGAAAAAGAACGCTTTCCAATGCTTCAATCGCTATCGAAAACCAAACTCAGGCGTGATAAAAAATATATTTATGTTTCGATTTAAAACCGTCAAGACATAAATATCATTTATTTTAATTGAAAATATTTAGTTGTTCTAAATAATTATTCTTGCCTTAGAAGACGTCAATTTTTATATCATAACGAGTATAATCAATATAAAATGTAATGATTTATGAATGTTTAATAGATAAACCTCAACAAATAAATTTATATTCAAATAAATAATTGTTGAAATATCCATATTATAAATCATAATTTTCTAAATATTCAAACAACCATACCTATTACCTAGCTATTATACTGACTCAGAGCCGTGTCAAGCAATTCAGCGCCCCGGAGTGAAAATGGTTTACGGGGCCACAGGTAGCATATTAAGCGCAAATAAAGTCACCCCCTTACTTTTACAAAACTACGGCACCCGGGGGCAATTGCCCCCTTTGCCCTCTCGCCCCACCTAACACGGCTCTGTACTGACTTCAAGGGTACCAATTTGTAAACAAAATTAACACATATAGGTAAGGTGTTAATTTTTTTTACATCATACTAAAATATCATTAAGAAACATAATAATAGAAGCATGAATGTCATAAATGTGTAGTTGTTTTTACAAAACTAATTTTTATTAGCTATACATTTTGTGTAAGCTTTTGATACTTATAATAATGATAAATTCACACACACCTGTAAATTGTTGGGCATAAAAATAATTATAACAAATAAGACAGTATCAATGTAAAAATATGACAATCTACTAGGTATAAAATATAAATGTAACCATGGTTTGATCTTTATACAAGCTATAGGTCTTTAATTAATAGATTTTTCTATCTGCTTGTAACAAAGAAAGATTTAGTAAATGCCATGCCAATATAACAGGTATGGAAAATACGATTTGTTCGATGTGCCAATTTACCGTGTAAGTAGTTGTTTTTGTAAGCACAATGTATATGATTTAAGGTAATTTTAGTAACATTATTATTATTATTATTTATTAATACAGAGAATTTATTTAAAAATATAATTATAAAATTAAATTAACGACAATAATGTAGAAAGAAATAATAAAATCGAACTCGTATTGTTTGTTCGTATAAGTATCCATCTAAAAACAAAAATCTAAGACTTAAGACGAACTCACAAGTGTTGCAACTTGCAAAATTGCAAATATACCTATATCCGGCACCATCCTATACAAGCTTGAGTTTCTGACTGGCGAGAACCTTTAAACAATAGCATACGAAAACAATCAAAATCCGGTAAACATTTTGGTCATGTAACGTTTTAAAATTTTCGTTTCGAATTGTTTGATAGTTTCTAGATTATAGAACGAAATTTTATTTAAACATATACCCTAAGACCCCAAATCCGGCGTCAACTGTTGAACTGTCAAGGGATTGTATTATAATATATTATACTAATATTATAATGTTGTACCATATTAACGTTCATTACTTATAGTGCCTTTTACGCGATTCTTTTGATCGTTTCAAGCGAATAACGAAAAACTATTTGTTTGGTATGTCTCTAGAACAATTGTGCAAACGCACAACACATGTATCCACAGTTAATGCGTAAACCACATTGCACTTTGAAATATGTTATACTGAATATTTGCAAATAATTTTAATACATTTCTTACCTTCCTGCTAGCAGGAAACCCACACCGTAATAACATATTATAATATATTTTCTCTAATCGCGTTGCGCCAACAGTGAAAATGTTTTTCCCGTTTGTGTTGGCGTCGGCGTTGACCTTGTCCGCGGTGCTTGGCGGTCCGTCTGGTCCGACATTGAGACAGATGACTTACGCAAAAGAACACAAAACCATAATGCAATCAGATGAAACGGCGCAGGTGATGGCCGTCGGCGACCGATCGTCCAACCTGAAATATGTGATGGCGATCCAGAGTTCGAAGATTTGGGAGGAGATCAAGAAACGGTCGTTGACGATAAACACGTCACAGGGATTGGACGACGAGGTCGCCGGAAAATCGCCGGACGACCTGACAGACGAAGAACTGGCACGGCTCAAGCAAGCGTGTCACGACGGACTCAAGTGCGTGGCCGTCGACCAGCTTTTGGTGCTTAAACAGGTCAAAGAACAGCTTGGCGACGGCAAAATGTCCGTGCGCATGGTCATCACCAAGATCACCCAGGTGCTCACCCAGTACACGACCGAGTATCACGAGGACGTTTACCAGTACGAGGCGGTCCAACAGTCCGACGATCAGTCCAAAGTGTACGAGTCGGTGACCACAATAGTGGAGGACAACAAGGAACTGTGTCAGATCGACCTCACGCCAGAGACAGTGCAAAGCCACCCGAATAATAGTGACGGTAATACTATCCCCGCGACCGTTAACAACAACAGTACCGTAAACTACAATACGATTGAGAACTACAACATCAACAACGGCACCGTCAACAGTGCCACAATCAACAAAGAACCTTCCGACATTATCACTGTCGAAGAATCACCTGAACCCGGAACTCAGGGTAACGGCTCAGACTCAAGTCTAGTAATCGTTATTGCCCCTGAAACCGAAACCGCTGACGGTGACGGATATACCAAAAAACGGTCTGTAGATGACCGCCTACCCACAGAACGTACCACCATCACTACCGGTACTGATAATGATGGTCTGCCTGTTCCCATAAACGACGTTAGCCAAAAACGAGTCAGAAAAAACCACACACGGGGCATCGGAACGTCCGACCAGCACTATGAACCCGATACGACCACCGACGATCAACAGCTCATGATCACCGACGGACCATCACCGCACGGCGGTGTCGGTAACGATAACGGTTCCCGAGGACAAAAAGCTCGACGGCCGTGGCCCAAGCTAACCCGCGGCCGGACCAACGACGACGACAAGAAAAATGTCTCGGCCCACCGCTCGGCCGACACGAATTCCAATATACACGACCACGGCCACTCGGACCATGTGGAAAACAACAACGTGAGCCTGAAAAACGGAGTCGAAAACGGCCAGGCCGGCAAATCCGACTGCGATCACGACATCGTGAGCGCGGGTTCGTCGAACAACGGGGCCGTGCGGAAAGGTTACGTGGAGGACGGTACGCTCAACAACGGCAACATGGTGCAGTACAACGTCAACAACGGTACCATCAACAAGGGCGAGATCTCCGGGAGCAATGCGGACAACGGTATCATAAGCGTGGGCACCGTCAACAACGGGCCGGTCAACTACGGTACGTCCGACACGTACGCCAACAACGGAAAACAAGTCGCGATGAACAGCAACGACGTCCAACAATATTTGTCGAACATCGACAAGATGTACTCGACAATCTTAGAACGACTTGGCTGAGTTAATCGCTTAAAACTCAGTACCTATCGCCATGCTATACAGTACTATATTATAATTATTATTAAAGCAGTATTTTTTTTTTATGATTAAACGATAAAAATACACGAGTTCGGTGTTTGAGCGATTTTTATTTTCATTTACACCACGTCGTTACAATAATTCGTATTATTGTAGTAGGTTATCATTGTCATTATGTTATCATCTTATCATCTTAAACATTATTATAATATTTTATCAAATAAAATTCTTGTTCTAAATCATGAATACCACGAATAATACATTTTATATTGTATTGTTATTAATTAATTAATTGTATTATAACCTACATAATATTGCTAATAATTATTAATATTATGTTGTATGTGCTGTACCGAGTCATCACAGGGCGTAAAATATTATATTTAAATAAATAAATAAACAAAAATATTTTGTTTCGAGTAATATCAAACTTTTTTTCAAGCCATTTGCTATAGGTAGCTGGTTCATTGGTAATAATAATTGTTGTAATACTGTACTATTATGTTATCAAAACTAAATTAGGTACGCAGAAAACACCGGAAAATATCATATCATAATTTATTTCTTCTTAACCGTAATTTGAATGGGTATTACCTATTTTTTTTAACAGGATACTATGCAGTTATTGTAGCTTATCAGAATGTCAGCATGCATAATGTTTTTGTTTAAACAGAAGATACCTAGGACGTCTTAATCTCTAAACAACGACGAGATATTGTAATGTAGGTACTTACATGACGTGATGTACACATTCTGTATGTACGAATTATTAGTATCACCACCACATTCATCTATACATTACGTGGTTGTAATGATTTATATTTAACGAAAAACATGGAAAATTGAAGAAAATAATTTTGAAAATCTTATATGATGTATTTGAAAACTGAGTTATTATGAAGTATATTTGTTATCTCAGTCTGTTTTGATGGTGCAAGTACCATGCTTGGTAGTATTAGAGGAGTATAAGCTAACTGTAAATTGGAAAATCAAAATATCCTATACGTCCATTACTATGCTCGCTGTTTTAATTTAGCCCTAGTAGATTATATAATATGCGAAAAGGTAAATTGGGCATCCACTTTGAAAATGAATATAATATGTAGGTAAATTTAATTTTTTGACACTATACAATTTATTTATATTTTATCAAAGGAAACGTCCTACACGACAATATATTATTATATGCTATTTAATAAAATATAATAATTACATCATTCGGTCATGAAATTACAACATTGAAATCATTATCTACTACTAGATGCGCTATTGTAGGGCTGAAGCTGTAACTTCTGTAAAAAACAACTATGGATCTATTTTAATTGTTATACCTAACTAATAACTATAACAATTTAATAAATTAGTTGTTTATAAAAATAAAACAAAATTAAAATTCCAAGTAGGAAAATTGTATATGAAATGAATATAATAGAATATATTATATGTGCGTGTGTGTGTGAGTGTGGTATAGGTATAGGAATGTATGTGTATTCTGTATTTAATGTGTAATTAAATGTGCTGCACCTGAAGTAAAATCCTGAGACCACCTATGATCCATCTAGTTCAATGTAACATTTCTATCCAATTTTAATGAAAAAAAAACACAAAATATTCAATCACATAATGACGTGTTATTAATATTCACGACTAAGTACATTTTTAATGCTATACGGTTAAAAAATGAATTCCAATTCTATAGCTAAGCTTCAATGTGGCACGAGTGGCCAACAGCCAAGTCTCTGCGCAATACCAAGTCAGTACTTTTTCATTTATTTTTTATTATTCTTTTACATACAATAGGCTTATATTTAGTTGTTCATACAATCAAGCATAAATGATTCCGTTATGGCAGCCGAACGTATTTCTCTAAATATTATTCTCGATGGCCATTCACAACAATAAGTTATTAGAATTTTAATGCTTTTTATTCAACAACTATAAAACTGCAATTGTACGTTAAATTTTTAAAGAGGTACTTACAATATTTAAGAATTTTATTTATTTATCAGACAAAACATATTTATGAACAAGTGTAAGCTCTGTAGACAGTTGTAATGGTAAACATTTAGTGTAGGTATATATGGTAGGTTTAGGTTCAATAATATTCGATGAATATCTACGTTTTAATACATAAAATGAATATTATTTTCGATATTTATTTTATATGTCTGGTTAGTAGTTAATACCTATACTAATGTTTTGTGTGGTTATAATCACAAAATATAAAAGAAGTATCTTTTATAGGAGTCTATAATATTTTAATATTAAAATATGATATAGGTTTATAATAGGTACCATGGTTGAAATATATAGGTTATAGCATATAGACTCGGATTGTTATCATCAGATACAAAATGTTTGCGTAAAGGAATATCACAAATATCAATTGTTCTTATCATGAAAAATAGCTGGCTCCATTTACGCTACTATTTTCGTTTTTATCATCAAAAATTTGATTGAGAAAGGGTGTATATATGCGATAACCTTGTATATTTGAATCATGGTAGGTGTACTATTATTTATCATATAAACGTGGTCTTCTTAAATGATCTCAACACCTATATAGGCACATAATATATACTATATTCAATGGTTTAAATTAAACTTTTTATTAAAAATGTATTTATTAAAATAATATAAAATTACTATATCATAATATATTTAATATTTATATTTACACAAGATGAAATGTCTTGTTTTTGATTAAAACTTTTTGTTTCAGATGGGTTTAAAATGTTATGCATACGAGCATACCTATTGATATTTTATACGAATATTCGTTTATAACACCTACCAGTTTATTATAATAAAACAGTTTTTAGTTTGATGCGAAATATGAGATAGCATGCAACAAAATATAAAATATTTTTGTGGATACAGTATTATGTGCTTTTATTAGTTAGGTATTATAACAATATCCAATACATCTTATTATTTATGTGGACTGTGTTGGTATATTAATATTATATTAAAATAAAAAGTATTTCTAACGTAATAAATATTTTGATATTTAATTGTTAAAATATTAGGTATGTAAAATTATAAAATTGAAAATATTAATTTAGTAAAAATATAAAATATTATAACCAACAAAATTAAATCAATTTTGTATTTCATTTTTTTATCAACCCATACAAAATTAAATTTTTATTAATTTACTTGTGCGATTTTTATGTCTATTAACTATAGTAATAATTTGTAATTTGTACTACACATAATCGGACAAAAAAATATGTATTTATATAAAACTATTTTTAGCTCTTACAACCTTATCCCTAAGTATTTATATTTATTAATTATAATTATATGGAAAAATAAGAAAACCGTTTGAAATAGTTTTAATAATATAGTAGTTAGTAGTTACCTATCAAATGCGTGCTTACTGCATTGTAATGTTTATCTAATGAAATAATATTATTTGTTGTATACCTACTACGATTATATTATAGCATATTAAACATGGCTAATTAATAATTATATAATTACATAGCTTGCGTGGTCGGATTTATTATTTAAATTAAAATCATAAATAATTTTAAAAGTTTAAACAAATTCTAATCTTTTTTTTATTAATTGTTATTATTATTTAATAACTTTTGCCATATTAATTATTCTAAATTTTACGGTTTTACAATAACTACTAAAAATATAAACAGTTTAAGTTCAAGAAATTATTTTTCATTCATCAGATAATATTTAAGTGATTGTAATTAAAATTGTACGTCAAATGAACTAATTTTCTTTTTTTCTAATGCATATCACAAGTGATATCGTAATAATAACAATATTATAATACACGTAAACACGTCCGGCTCCGACATTGTAGCTGGTATTCGTATATATAAATTGTACGATTATTTCGGCAATGAAAAGTAGAATTCTCGAATGTGTCATCCGACATTCTGCCGCATCGGAGATCTCTTGACATGTGAATAACGAATTTTTTTTTTTGTTCGGGTCATAAGGGTTTGTGCATTTTCCCAATGCTAATCATTCGTATTCGTTTGTGTGGAGACCTTTGAGACCGTACTCGGGACTCGCCCGTGTCCAGGAATATTCCAATACGATCCCACGGGTGTGCGGAATTATTGAACAAATAAAAAGTTCTACTTTTTTTATTTTTTACATACGAATCGACCCCCGGGAAAAGTGAAAATATTTTGATGGGACGATACAGAGTAAGAAACACCAGAAGATAAAACCTTGAATTCAGTGAAAAGGGAAAAACCGATTTTATAAAAGTTATTTTTTTTTTTTTAACACACGACTATATAATATTATAATGTGGATGTGTGTGCGCGCGAAGGAAAAAAATCGATTCAGGTTTTCACTTATTTCCGATTGCTCTATGCATAAACTATACGACGACGTATGCGTTTGTAATAGCTATACGGAAAATTACGTACACGTCATATGCAATATTATTATTTAGGTTATTATAGATAAACGTGTTCGCATAAAATATTCAAAGTCGGTAAATTTATTTCAAACACACATTTTGAATAATCTTTAAAAGTTTTGTCGGGTATTGCTTTGGAACGTAGGTATAGAGCAATTTACTTTTTGCAAAATAATTTGAAATATGGCCCATTGTTTGCATTATTAGTTTCGTATTATTATGATTGCCACGAGTTTTAAACAAATATAGCCTTGGGTATACATTATTATACTGACTACAGAATATTTACCGTAGAAACTTTAAAGCCATGTATTAACTGTGCATTATATTATGTTTTTATGTGTTAAAAATTGATAATTCAATGATACATCGACAGCTTGAATTCGAGGATAAATAGTTTGTTTCGTCTAATGACATATTACAATTTAAAATATTTTATGTCCTCATTATACTCTAGTTAAGACTATCCGACATCTGTTGTTCTTAACTTATTATCTTATAAGAGTATATTATAGTATTATATTATATAGGGCTTCAGACTCCAATAATATGCGTATATATTTCAGATAAGTTAAAATAAATTACAGCTATTTTGCATCGAATAGTTTGGATGCGCTTTTTAAAAAAATCGATAAATGTAAAAAATCGGCTTAGTTATAATTTATCAGTTTATTTGATTCCATACCGAATTTTATGAGTTAATTATCTATACAATTTATAGCAAATAGTTTAGGTACATTATTAGTGAATAGAGTGAATAAGAGGAAATTAAGAGTATGCAAACAGAATACATTGAGTCATGTGAAGTAGTTAGGTAACCGAAAAACTAAATTAAATTATTATTTAGTTGGTGCAGTATTCTATATGTACATGTGCGCGGACTGCAACAGTGTCGTGCGAGGGGCCATATTCGAGGAATGGTATGTAATTTTGATGTAGGAAACTCAACACTAACACGACCTGTTTACGGTAGTTATTTATAAATTATGTATATGGATTTATGTGATGCCCTGGACAACGAAAGAGTGTTATCGGTAAAAATAAAATCAATAGTAAAAAAATGAACAATTATATTGAGTAACTGTGTGACGGTAGATTCATATGGACGTCGGACGAGAGGTGATCAGTATAGGGTGTCACAAAACGAAGAGAGAGAGGCGTTTGTCGCTGAACCGTATGTCCAGCTCCACCAAAGGTCGAGTAACGTGGGAGAGTCAACCAAG
Source organism: Metopolophium dirhodum (assembly GCF_019925205.1). Lineage (NCBI taxonomy): Eukaryota > Metazoa > Arthropoda > Insecta > Hemiptera > Aphididae > Metopolophium > Metopolophium dirhodum. The sequence continues at coordinate 17,230,536 of NC_083563.1, read as the reverse complement.
TCGCCGAGTTTGTGCTCCGTAGGTGCAGGTGGTTGGGCGACCATTTGCGGTACACAGCGGTTGCTTGTTCTATGTGCTTGCGACTTCTACCATGGACCGCGTCATGTGGTAGTTGTGACCATTCGAGTTAAAGTGCATAAACATAAAAAAGTGAGCGGTGATGTGAGGAGATAGGGAGCGTCGACTTTTGCGTGGCTTAAAAGGGAAGAAATAAAAAATGTTTCGGCATCCGCACGGTGAGAGCATGCAAGAGTTGAAATTCCTAAGAAAAAGCAAATAGTAGGGTTTAGTATTATAAAAACATGTTATAAGTTATAAGAATTTTATTCGCTTCAAAAGTTATTTATACCTAGGTAATAAGAAACAATTTTCGTACAATTAATTATGAAGAAATATTTTATGGTTATATTATTTATGTTTAAAAAGTTATTAGTTTTAATTAAATTACAACTTGGTGGCTGCTAATAGATACTTACTTACTTTTACTATAAGTAATCATTAGGAAGTCTTCAAATTTGTAATTATTTAATGCTAAGGTTACAAAGTATATAGTTATTTTCGCTGTAGTAGAACTATATTTGCTTTCAGAAATTATGTATTCATTATTAAATTATTTATACAATTTAGTTATCATTTCAGAAATACGTGTAAAGTCAAAGGTAAACTTTTTCAATTTGGTAGTTTCTATATTTATACCCAAATTGAAAACTAATACAATGTTTTTTGTTTCTGACTGTTATATTTAAATAATATATATATATATATATATATATATAGTACATGGGTCTCATGCAGGCACGAACAAAATAAGTTTAAGGTAGTACCAGACATGGGCATAATCTTGAAAGTGCAAACTTACTGGAAATTGGTTAGGCTGTGCATTAGTATATAATTTTCCTGCACCGTCGCACCCAATAGGGGTGGGTAGTTATGAATAATCACCAACATGAAGCTGCGCGCCCGACTTTTATCCACCAGTCAGTTGGTAATTCAATTCCAATACAGTTCATTTTAATTTAAAGAATAAGTGTTATTCCTTATCGTTTTATCAATGGTAATGAAATATTTAAAACAACACAAAAAAAAGGTGGGTAAGTGGACGTCGCACTGCTGTACAGTAGGTCAAGGCTGGGCATTAACGAGTTAAAAGTTAAAATTAAGTTAAAACATTAAGTTAATTTTAACTAAGTTAATTACCTCGTTACTTTTTTTTCAAATTAACTTTTAACTAAATAAGTTACTTTTTTTTCAAGATTAACGTGTTAACTTCAGTTAATTTTATTTCAAAAATATCTAAATTAAGTTAACTTTCATCCGAAAAATAATGCAAATTTTTGAATGTGTTTTTACTTTGATGTATCATTTTAAATTTCCCCAGTTATTTTCTTGAACGCAAAGAAAAACTATCAAATAAACCATATTATGTGTCTGGAATTTTTTATTTTTCAAATTAGCAAATTTTAACTTAACACCAAGTTAAGTTACTTTTTTTTCAAAGTTAACTCTTAACTTAACCAGTTAACGAAAAAAAATACGAGTAACTTTTAACTTAACTTTTGCGTAAAAATTCCCGTTTTTCCTTAATTTTTCTTTTGTTTTTCCCGTCGCTTTTGAAAACTACTGGGAATTTTTACTTTTGACCCCCAAAGTACCAACAAGATTCACTTTCCTATCAGAAAAGTTACTGTTGAAGAAAATCCAAGCACTTTTACTGTCCTAAAAGGTGATGACAGACACAAAAAAAAAATTAAAAATTAAAAAAAAACACACATCATTGTAAAGTCAATACATGCATCGCTTCGCTCAGAATCTAAAAGTGTGCAAGAACTAAACAATTAAAGGCGAAGGAACCAGGTGGTGAATTCTAAATTCTAAGAAGTAATAGTTATGATAGATATGATCTTGTCGTATTGAACGCAAGTTGACCCTCGGAGAACACAAGTATTTTTAGACCAAATATCTCTCAATCGATCTTTATCGTTATGGAATATTAAATATTGCACCTATCGTCGTATTTTTTCAAATCTAATTTTTCAAATAGATAATAATGTAGTTTGAAATAGTCAAATCTGTTTAATCGACCTATCAGTAATTTTAAACTATTGTACATTTTTTATTGAAATAAATCAAAATGCAATCAATTTAATTAAATTGCTTCTATAAGACCATAACATACTGAAACAAATAATGTCCTGTGCAAATATCGTGTCCGTATACGAATATTCATAAGTCGTACAATCGTAGCGTGGTCACTCGAGGAGTTAACTAGTTGTATCGGTAGTACCTATTTCGTAATTATTTCCATGAGAAATTACTATTACTTATACACTTTTGAAAATCGATAGACTAAATATTACATTGTTCGTTTAAAATTTCCAACGATGTATTGAATATTAATAGTTAGAGCTTATTTTAGTAGAATAAATAATTTATAATTGTATACAAAAAATACATATCTACTTTTAAAATTAATATTTATTATTAAAGTATATTTGTTTAATCAATTATAATGATATTATATTATTATCCAGTATTTTATATCTTATGATGACCAGAAATTCCAAGCAGGCAATTTTAGTCACGCGTCATTTATTTTTTTTGTTTTTTATTTTATCCTATACGGAAAACGCTACAAATATTGAAATATTTTAAGTTAACTTAATATAAAACACGAATTTTAATACACATTTTTATATTTGTATGATTATATAAATAATAACATAGGCATTATAATAAGTCAGGTTGGTAAAATAGGTCAACTATATTATCCAACTTTATATTTCTCTGTGTCTAGATAACAAACTGTTGCTATACGCTCATACCTTACGTATATAGGTAATATAATATTATTACATTAACTAAGTCATATTATATAATATATTGTTAAGTGTGATAACTGATTCACATTTAGGTACTATTTATTAATTAATTACTTGTAATTTAAAACTAATTCATGTACATATGAATTATATTGTTCCGAAATTCTCCAATATTTTGCTTAACGGTATATTCTTATAATTTATTGTTTTTGCAAAAGATATAATTTATTTTTTATGGTTCGTCCGACGTTATTTCGTGAGCCTACTGATTTTAAAGCTTTTTCTAAATAAATTATTAATTCAACATATTATTGGAATTTGAGTATATAATCACCTTGCGAAATAAAAATATATCAAAGTACCTATATTTTTTTAATTTAAATATCTCACACTTCAAGGAAATTGAATGTGTTTAAATTCCTGTAAACAGTTTTGGGAGTTTGGGACTATAAGTAAATTATATAAGTGCGTAAGTAAAAAATTGTACTTCGGTTATAAATATTATGATATTTGAAAAAAAATTTCAAGAATGTGTATTGCAGATTAAGAGTAATGAATAATACTAATAATGTACATAAAATACATTTACCTTTTTGACTAATTCGAAAATAATAATTAACATATTACTTCAAAAGATATTACATTTTCTATAATAATAAATAACGATTAACCATTAATGCATATAGGTATAAGATATATATATGATAACTTCCTTAGGTATTGCATATGAGTATTATCTTAATAATGTAGGTACCTAAGCTAGGTATTAGTTATTACAGTTATTAAATAAAAATACTATCAAACGTAAAACGTCAGTTTAATTTAATTGTTATAGTTATTGGATATAAGAACAATGTAGACAATATAAATACAGTCATCAAAACTTTTAATGTATTAGTTTGGTAACAATTAATCCTCTTAAAACGTAAATTTTTTTACTGAGAAAAAATAACTTATGATAATAGAGAGTTGGAGTTTTATATGAAAACATTGTACTTATTTTTTATTTTACTAGTTTTATTATAATGATGAAATTATTCTTAGAAATTAATAAGTCCTTTAGTGTGAAAACTTAAGCCTGCCTATAACAAAACTTTGTATCTTCATTCTTTATATCCCACGTTTAACGAAAATAAAACAATTAATCAACTATTCAAAATGACTTGGTAGGTACCAACTATTGAAATAAATGAGTAAAATTACATTATTTATAAGTTTAAATTTTTTGTAGGGTAGGTAGTAAGTGTTATAAGTAAACAGAAGACTTTTGCCATAATCTCCCTACTTTGAACCTTGTCTGAATTGATGAAAGTTGTTAATGTACGTATATTATATAGTTAAATATTTATTTTGTTTCATCATTTTGATGTTTTTAACTAAAACATCTGAAGACTGCAAAATACAATGTGTTGAAAATAAAAACATGTTGTTGTACGACCGAAATTATTATACCAAAGACGAGTCGAAAAAACGCTGCGGTCGAGACGCATACGAAAAATTGGAAAAAAAAACTTATTATCTTAAACGAAAAATATTGTAAATATTATGCAAAGTGCAGTAAGTGTATAAAAGTGTCTATAGGACATGCGTTAATCACGTGCGTTCTACACGACGGTGGCTGTATTAAATAGTATACATACGCTGCTGCTGTTGTTTATTATTATTATTTTCCTGACGTACTTATAACATTATAATGGTACCCATATTGCACGTACGGTATACCGCAACCATATTATGCTTTCCATCATATACCGTCCGACGTGCACGCAAATTGCTATGCACGGAGCACGGTGGCGCGGGGAAGAAAAGAACCGAACGAAGTTTTGCAAAGTACAAAAGTTCTTCTTTCGCACTGTATATAATATAGAGGTATAACACTGCAGTAGCACAATTTCAGCTATATATATTATATATATTATATAGTATATACGAACGAGATATCGTTTTCGCACGCATTATATAACGACCAAGCCCGGATTAAGGGTGGGAGGGGCACGGCCCACCGGGCCGCAAGACTCGACATATTTTTATGGGCCTATGTTCACCGTATTATGTACTTTTATAATATGTATTGTAATTATTACATAGACATTGAACATTGTGCAAAAAATAAATTACCTAATAACTTGAATTTAATATTCTAAGACAAAATTTAGATTCTGAAAATAAAAATAATACAATTTTTATAGTTTCATATTGGGGCAACGAAAATCTTAATACAGACTTGATGAAGACGTAGGTAATTACATATTTATTAGTATTATTTTAATACAAGTTAATACACGCCAAAGTCGAAATTATGGGGAAGCAACGGATGGCTCGAGTGGACATTTTGGAAGGGCATTCGGGTTATTCAGTTTTATATTATTTATAATTAAGTAGGTAAGTAGTAAAAAATTAGATAAGTTAAAGTAAGTTTTGTAAATTGATGAATGTCTGTTACTTCAAGTTACAAGAAAAACAGAAAAGTGAATTTCATTTTTTACGAGGGAGACTCTATTGTGTTGCTTGAGGGTGGCAAAAGGCTAAATTGACTTGCCCAGGCCCAAATTTTTTTTTCTGACTATCGTATCGGCGCCATAAATTATTTATATTTCATCTGTAACATTATACCTTTTAGGACCTAGATTGAACTTCAAGATGAATATCCTACAATTGTTGAGAAAGCTATTAGAATTCTGCTTCCGTTTGTGACGACTTACCGATGCGAGACTGGTTTTTCAGCTTACGCTTACACAAAAAACAAATACAGAAATAGACTTGATGCAGCTCCAGATCTTCGCATTCAATTATCAGATATAAAGCCTAATTTTAGTGATATTTTAAGAAAATATGTGAAAAAATTTCATTCTTCTCATTAAAATAAAAATTATCGTTAAAATTGATAAAAACAGGCACTTAGTTACATTGTATTTCTTTGTACAGTAAATGTTTTTTAATACATTAAATAATTGTTTTTCATTTATATTTGTTCTTTCTTTTCATATCAAACATAAAAATATAAAACTACTAGGTCATAATTTTATGTTATCAAACTAGGGTTCCGCAAAAAAATGTATAATCGATTAGGGTTCCGTGGCAAAAAAAAATTGGGAACCGCTGTTCTAGGTACTGCAGCTGTAACAGCGTATAATGACACATTTGATTTATTTCGCGATGAGACAACCACGTGCGACGGCGTGAATCATATCGTTTTTGATTTGACACGTACCTACGATCTATGTTACATTAAACTATTACTATTACAGAGTGATTAGTGGATAATACCTTGTGTAATTCTGGCTAGACGACGAGACGCCACCATCGTATGCTATTCGTAATGCGTGCCGTTACACACACGCGGCCGCACGCACAAGTGTCGGGCCGTGACATGTCTGTCCGTACGATTAATAATCGTATTAATGGTGGCGCTTGAATAATAATAATAATAATAATAATAATTATTGTCGTCGTCACGAGCTATGACCGGCAAACGGCGATTAGCGAGCGGGCGACAATTGGACGGAATTGAAACAATTGCATTAAGCACGCGAACGTGACCGAAGCCCATTGTGAGACGGACGACCGAAGACCGGCAGCCAACACACACACGCCAAACGTCATACGCAATATTATTATACATTATTATACACATAATCATGCTGAATCATGGATGATTAACCGATCCAATGATCAGCTATTTTGTAAAATAAAAAATGTATTCAAGTTATGATTGATTTTTGGAATGTCGAAAAACTGACAGTAGTCTGAATGTATACCGTACGGTATAAAACGTTTTATAAAATAAATAGTTAAGTTCTTTTGAAAAAGTATAAATAACAATTGTATATCGAAAAATCTAAATCTAAATACTCATGTATTTCAAAATGTCTTCTTGCAGGTCAATTGGATAGTTACTGCATATTTGTTACTATACCATCATGTCAATCGGATGACATTATAATGTATGAACATACATGAAGAGTTAAATAAATTACAAAAATCGTTTTCTACGTATCTAACTACAATAATAATTTAAGTATTTAAATAACACATAAAACATTAAATACAGATTTCATAATTATTTAAAAAAAAATTATTTACTAATCTTAATTTAAGTATAGGTGCAACACTACACCATATGATTTTATGCAAAAGTTAAACAAATTTAAATTGTAATGGTGATGTGCTAACTGGTAAGTATATAAATATAAACTATACGAAGGCGCTGTACAAACCAATATTTAGACATTAAAGTAATATTTCTAATGGGATTTTCTAAACATGATTTTTAGACTTTTATGATGGTTATATATATTAGTTGTATAAGATACGTCCTATATCGACCAAAAAATTAAGAAAACGAAATGTAGTCCTTAATCAAACAATTAGGTTAAGGTATGTGAATATTTTATTTTCTTTTTGGGTTTATAATTCTGTAAGAATTTTGGCCACCACCGTCACCGTTCTCCAATCATCTCGATCCTGAACTCTATCTTCTCAATCCGTCACTTCGAGTGTTTCTAGATCCTTTTTTATTCCAAGTGAATAATTACCAATCTATAATAAGGTTAAAGTTAAAAGTATACCAATTATCTTTTTTTACCGCAGTAAATAAAAGTTCACTGATGGTATCACCATATTGGAATATTAAATGGTGAATATGTTCTTCATATAATAGAGCAGAATGGTGTACAACAATTTTCAAACAAGCTTTATTTTTTATTGCACGAATACTTTATTAACATTATATTTTTCTTAGATAGTTTTACAAAATAAATTTTTATAAAATGTATTATTCTACAAATTACTATATTTTCAATACAATATCGCTGTATGTAATACCTATGTTAACTGATAGCAAGTGGCAAGTAACCGGTACAGTACATAGTGTACACAGCAGTGCGTTATTTGGCGAGTTAAATGCAAATTTTCCACAATATAATACTATCGTCGTAATGGTGCTTTTGTTTTCACTTATGTATCATAATATGATTACGGCCGGTGTATAAAATATAAAAAAATATTCAAGACGCACGTTGTTCCGAAATATGAGATTTCCATTTTTTTATACACGAAAAACTGGCGAAACTTTTGTCCCGTAAAAGTTTCTAAGTGCAAATAATCGTTTTACGTTTTTATCGTCGGTAATTAAATCTCATTTACAGTGAAAAGGTTTTTATAGTTTTGTTAACAATGATTAAAAAGAAACATTTACCCACCACTTGAAAGCGCGTGCACTTAAGAGACTCGATAGTTCTTTACAAATATGGAGAAATATCCACATATATATACCGGTTTTGATAATATGGTATACAAACATGTCTAGTGCATATATAACTGTCCTATACAAATTGCGTTTATAGTAAATGATAATGGAATTGCTCACTTAATTTATGATAATTTTTAATGCAATGGACGTACATAAGTGGGCATTTAATTTGCACAGAGTTCGCATTAGAGTGTCTAATAATATACTCGAGCGCTTAATGTGTTATATACAATATTATTATACAGACGTCGTACCTACTTCAACAAAGAAATTTAATAATCAGACCAAAATATTGAGGCGTGTAGTATCAACCTTTAAGTAATAAATTCCGAGTACTCGCGTAATAACTACGAGGATTATTCAAAGGAATGAAACACATAAAGTACAGTTAAATAAAATGTATTGCGATACGGATTTATTTTGAAGTGGCGAGCTAGCGAAGACTTTTCTTAAAGTATACGACTGGATGGTAATAGCTGTCGTGAAACCCTCATTATAAACTTCCGGCACAAAAGGTTCGGCTCGTGTATAGTCATCGTGTCTATTAGTATTTTGCTCGCTGTTAGGGATAGTGCACTGCGGTGTACAGATGATAAAACTTGTGTCCCAGGGTAAAAAACTAAAAACCATGGCAAAAACATATTTGCGTCACGTGAAAAAAAAATCGGTTGCCTCAGATAAATATAGCGTACATTCCTAATGGCGCAATACTACAGCACGCAAACAAATAAATATAATATAATTTAATAACATATTATCCAACGAACAACATGTTTTCATACAGGATTTCCAGCGAGGATCCACAAATATTCACCATATACAGTGTTATCTGTCAATGGATAATCAAACGATTTATCCTGAAATGGTTTTTGTTATTTTGTTATAATTTTAAAAAATATCAAACGCATAGGAACTTGAAACATTCCCCTATTGATTAAATAATAATTTTTCATATACGATGAAATTTTAAAATTAACTAATTTAATGCTAATTTATTTACAGAAGCATATTATACAATTTTCGACATTTTTTAAACCTTTTTTGTGAATGTCGATAAAGATATTTAAGCTTTGGAATTTAAAACAAGATTTTTCATATGTAGTACTAATATCAATTTAAAAATATAAAAATTACAATGCCAACATTTTTTTAATACACATTTTAAGTTTTAGTTATTATTTTTTTCAAAATCGGATACATAAAGAAAAGTCACTATAGTAGTTATTTTGAGGTAACGCAAACAATATTATTCTTAGGGACTTCTCGGTACTACATTAATTATTATTTACTATGTACCTACAATGACATTTTAAAAATATTAAGATTAATTTTATGCTATGAACTCCACAAACCTATTCATTGCACCGTTCTTCGGTACAAGGGTATTACTTAATAACATATCTAGTAATATTATAAAAATTATAATAGTTATTAAATAATATTATATACAATTGGTACTATAATATAAAAATAAAAAATACTCATAGGCAATAGCGCAATACAAATATAATATTAAGTATATTAAAATATTCCTAGAAAATATTTAGGCTGACTACAGGCCATCTCCACTCAAAATTCTTTTTCGTATACAATGATTTATCATTAAATTTAAATTTAACCCATCCATTACGGTGCGACGTACTCAATGACAGGTACACTCGACACCTACGACAACTATACGGCAGAGCGACGACTTCTCCGGTTTTTCATTTTTCAATAATGGTTTTGAAACGCAAATAAGGAGGACAATATATATATGATTTATGTATAAGTGTTCCTAGGTCTGACATATTAATATAAATATAACAGTTTGAGCATACATTTTTATGCAACTTCGAGATTATTTATTTATTTTTCTAACACTTTTCACCGGCCGATCTTTATTCATTTAATTTTTTTTTTAATTTATGGTACAAAAACGTTGATACCTATAATGGTACCAACAAATATTTGGCAAGTAATATATTATTTTATTATTCAAAAAAACGCAAAGTAAAAAGTTGAAAATTAATGTTTCACTTTTTAAATATCTTTTGGGTGACGGTGCAGAGGCACGTCGATGTACAGTGGACACAAATCGTCGAACGATAAGCAGCGACAGATAACCGCGTCACACAGAACACGCGAAAAAAACACTAATACGGTTGCTGAACGGATGACCGAAACGTATACCGCGGTACATAAATTCCAGACGATGTGTGGACCGGAAGGAGCTCGGCCGCGAAGTGTGCGGGGTGAAGAGGTAAAAGCTCTCGGAGTTGTTATAATATAACTTCCACCCTGAACTTTCGAGAACCGGTTCCCGCAGAAGGCGGGTATTCAACAAAGGGGAAGTTCTGAACAGTGTACTATGACGTTAAAATGTTACACGAATCGAATAATGAACTTTGAATGCATTGTTCTAGGCTACTAGAGCACTCAAAAAAAAAATTCATATATAAATCCTTAAATTTAAATCAGTGGCCTAAATATTCATGAAATTATTTTGTAAGATCTATATATTTTAAACCTATATGATGGTTATATATATGCTATAATATACTGTCGGTAAAATTAAATTGAAATGGTAGTGTTATCTTAACAGTGATACACAACAAAAATTATAAGCAGTATCTAATATGTAAAATATAAAAACGTAATAAATCGTATTTTTTTGTCGTCACAGCCCACATATTATACTCGAAAAACATGGCAAAATATCGAAATATTTTATGGGTTATTGGTATATTATTCCTAATAATATTAAAGTTGGTAGCAAAAAGTCCGTATTGACGAAGTATACAATCTGTTTTCTTATCGAAATGTGTTCTTTGTTTACAAACCGTTATTTCACTATTATGTTTTGTTGTTTAGCAGCAACTTCGATTTTCGTAACACACGAATATTATTCAAAAACCAGCAATAAAAAATATATACTTTCGACGATTTTATACAGAGGATAATAACATAGGTGCATGCATGTAAAAATACAAATTTTGACCCGATATTAAGAATTTGCAATGTATAATAGTTAATATAATGACGTGCACAGAACGTCTAATACTGGCACAACGTAGCTATAACATATATTTTAATGTGGTTACACGAACATTTGCGTATTAAAAATAAAATGCAATTGACTTTTATTAAATAGGTATTATAACATCTGGTTGGAATGTTGAAATAATTGTCCAATCTGAAAACTACGAAACTCGTTCACTATACTATTACCCATTATTATATTATGTAAACCCGTTGTGAATAATAAAGTCGTTTCAGATAGATTCTGTGTAATAATTGTAACTTAATAATATTGTTTATAAATAACCGATACGAAAGAATGTTTTGCACGGGTCACAAAAAAAAAATAAAACGAGTTTTCTACAAACACTTCTAACACTATATTATCATTTTATATTGTATGGAAAAAATGTCCTCTCTAGTGCATCGTAGTTTCTAAAAGATAACATCTAAAGACCTGTCTATATACATTACTTCTCTTTCGATATAACGGCGAATTTTTAGTAAAACCAAGCGTGTATTATGTTTAAATTACGTTTTTATGTAATGATATTTAGGAGATACAAGCAGATGGTGCAAACAGAAATTTATTGGATAGATCCTCTTAGAGGCCAGTGACATAAACTTCTAAGGAGAACGTCGGCACAGTGTAAAGTTATGGAAATTTATGAGTTTTGCTGCGCGTGTATGTTTTTTCTTCTTTTACAAAACACGACTATACGTCTAATAATTCTGGTTCCAAACGCGGTTTCCAAAACAATAATAAAATACCTGTTTGGGCCGAGTTTTGAGAGGAAAACCAAACAGTTGTATTTATTCTACTATACGATGTCGTACAAAAACCTCAGGGGACAATCGCACTGCAAGTGTTTCGAATTCTGCAGTTAAATTATGATAATATAAATATACCATCAAATTATCAGTTATTTTTTCATTAGACCTCTTTATTTTTCTGTTTCAAAGGTAAAACATCACTAATACATTATTATGTATTACTATTGCTCTATAGTGTATAATATTATTAATACGGGACCTGTAAGGGACCGTATACAATAGATATTTTATGTACAGTATTTTAAAAGTTACATTTATAATTTATTTAGAAACTAATTTCGAACAATTATGAAAATAAAAATTACTTAAAACACCGCTTGGTATCTTTCTATTAAATAAAAAAAGTTTTTAAATTATTATTCAGTATTTAATAATTGCCAAAATAAAAAAAAAATTATATTAATTATAATTAAAAAAAAATTACATTTATGAATGTTGAAATATATAAATCATTTTAGATAAAACATCCAAGGTGGTTGGAAAAATCTAGGGGAGAAAGGGGTTGGTGAGCGTATCTAGCTATCTATTTATAGAGAAGTGACCTATTATTTTAGTATTTTATAAAATAAATTAAACTATCTTAAAATCTTAATTAGTGATCAGCAACCATTGGTCCACGTGACTATTCCAAAGCTAGAGTCGTTGTTTTTTAAAATAAGACTAAACGATTTTAATTTTTATCCAACACGGACCGTGAAACATTTAAATTTTTGATTGTGGCCCCATTGTCCAAAAAGGTTGTCAGCACTGATCTTAATTATTGCTAAAAGGTAAGCAGTACTACTTAGAGTATAGAAAGTATAATTTGGCGTCCGGTATTTGTTTGAATATGTTTTTTTTTTTTTTAATCGAGTTTCTTTATTTTCCTTCTCATACCTAAATTCAAGAGATAAGCTTTAAATAAACATTATTTTTATTTGATCTCGAAGATCCTGATTTGCATGGTAGGTAATTTACTTCTAAACCTAATGTATTTTGATCTATAAATTATGAATGTGCAGTGTTGTTTAAGTACTTAGATATTTTTAAATTAGATGTCAGTAGATATTTGAAATTTTGAATCCAGTGTTTCAACTCAACATAAACACCGAGTATTTCATTTTAAACTAAATGGGAAATAGGAATGTAACCATGCATGTAGAAGTAAAAAGTATGCTGAACAATTTATAATAATATTAAGGATATAAGATATTTATATAAGACGCACGAAACATATTATTATCATGCCTTCACATTACATTCAACAGTTACCAATTCGCAGTAACTTAACAAAAATGAATCCTAAATTTATCCAAAATGTTGGTTTGCCATAGCTACTTTTATAGTCAAAACTCACTTCACCAATCGATCGTAAAAAAATTTAACATGTTGAGGATATTAAGATATAAATATTATATATGGTATGCCTATAGATACCAATTCAAATAGATCAAATACATTTATATTTATATTATTTTGTATACATAACACTAAAACAGCCTTTCATCTTTTGTATTTTGTTTAAGTATGTAATAATTGTTGTAATTATTAATTATTATGTACCTTGATTAATTTACTTATGCATATACAGATATTAGATTTTCAATATTCTTTTAAATTATAAAATAAAATAAGAAAGTGTTTGAAAAAAAGGTTCGTTTAAATCAATTGAGCGCATTTACGGTAAAAAGTTGAATATAAACTGAATTCTAAAGTTCGTTTCATTTGAAAAGTTTTAACAGAACGACTGGTTGTTATGCGATGTTTTTCAATTGAATCCTGATTTCAATACACTTTATCCTGTTTATGTTATTCGAATATACTTTGTATGCAATTTATTTTTGTTTTTTTCTTATTACAACAACTGTGTTTCGAGATTTAATTTCTTTCAAACTTCGAATGCATATAATCGCTCCAATACTTCAAAAACAATTTTAATTTTTCTCTTTTTATTTTCATCGATTTGTGTTGTTTGGTATAAGTACAAGTAATTAGGTATACATAAGAAATCAGTACCTATATATATTAGTCGTTCGTACTTCGTTGTGTACATATTTATTTGTGTAGTACTATCTGAAAAGCGAACAAAAAAATAATTTATAGAACAAATAGATCATATATTTAATAAGCTCATCAAAGTATTATTGTAAGTTATAACTTATAAGAAATAATAGAATCTCTTCTGTACGAAATGATGGCCAAAAGAATATTATTAGTAAATAAGATGTAGGTACACATTGTTATTAGTAATTTTACTTATTGTATTCAACTAATTTAAATGAATTGGTGTAAATTACAAAAATCAGTAATTTTTTAATTCTTTACGCATTATATTATTATTTTAATGCATTTTTTTTTTTGTTTTGTCCCTATTTGTCTCGTTAATATGTACATTGTAATTTGTAATGAATAATAACAATTTAACCCGTATAGTTATTAATCTGACAATGTATAATGGTTATTACGATTTTTAAATGTGTTTTTTTGTATGCGTTCCAATCGTATAATAATAATAATAATAATAATTTGATGGTATACACATTTTTTAGTCCAAAACCATTGTTAGGTGTTATAGTGACGACGACCCATTATAGGGCCGTTGGGTATCGATTGTTTCAATACGTCACAATGGGCACCATGATTATGATTTATGAATATACGAAAACCGTTTTACGGGCTTACAAAAGGCCCATGTCAGGTGGCTTGCGAGGAGATTTTATATCCGTTTTGTTTTGTTTTTTTACGATTACTTTTTTTTAACTCTATACACCTATATATTATGTACCAACCTATACGTATACATTTATATATTATATTCCCTCCCACCCCCTGCACACGTGTCAGCCGGTCGACTCGGGCACTCAGCAGACAACAATGACCGCGATTCCAATCTCTGAAACACACTCACACAGATACTGCAGCAACAGAGGTACAACAGGCCTCAGCTTGAGACCTATTGTACGATATTATTATTATTACTATTATTATTATTATTATTATTATTCCCTCCAAAATAAATTATTGTTGTTCGGCTAGGTGCTTAAACAGCGCTGCTCACGAGATATTTATCGTGTAAATGAGAAATTTCGTCTTCACGAACGCATCGCAGTCGATAGTCGATACGTATTTAAACGGTTTTTTTCGAGAGAGAGAGAGAGAGAGAGAGAGAGAGGGAGTGAGAGAGATCGATAGAACGGTAATTAACAACACGAAACATACAATGGCCTGTTGATAAACGACGGCATACGATCGGACGAAACCACGGTATAGGTATATAATATAATATATACTAATATACTATACATAACATATTACATATAGACGGCTAAGAGTGTGACGTGCTATAGAGAGCTGGTGATCTGCCATACTACGCCAGTCATGGTACAAAATATTGTTATGATTTCAACGATATAGTCTCAATAATAATAATAATAATATATAGTAAGTTACAGTAGTTGTAAATCATGTCAGAATTAAATATATAATAATAACAACAAATCGATGCAATTTATAGTTATTCGGACTTATTCCAGAGAGGAGCAGTGATACTTATAGGCTGTAGACTGCAGGTAGACCACTACGGCACTGTTATTATGTATTACTTCTACGGCATCGTTGGGATATTATTATTTTGTTTCCATAACATGCGCACAGAGGTGATGATCGTTTGTAAAAATTTTCGTGCCATAGCAGCGACGATAATAATGGTATCATAATATATATTAATATTATATTGTGTACAATTATAATATTGTTCCGCGTCATCTCGCTTGACGACGATGTCACGGAATAAATCACAATGTTTGTATCGTTAAGTCATACTAATTGTTAGTTGTACAGCCTACGTCCTATGATTTTACTGTTATCCATATTAATAGTATATTTGGTGTAAAGTTTTGACGCCAAGAATAAAACAAGCATTGCAACCAACCAGCTACCATAGTAGTGACTTTAATATTAATACAATTATTCAAAAATTAAATGCCTAGCTTTTGAATTTATGGTTTAAATTATTAATCAATTTATCATTGGGGTAATACCTAAACAGATACTTACAAACATTTAAAAAAGATTACTGTGTGTATAGATAAAGTGATAGCTATTGTTAATGCTGAAGATATACAACAACATTATTGTTTTTCTTAGACTCTGGTAAAGTTGTTTACTCAACTAATTTGTTACCAACATTATTTTTGATTAAAAAAATTAATCAAAAGTAGTTAGATATAATTATTTATTAGTGATATGGTTCAAATACTTAACGATTTTATTTATTCCACGTAGTAACCAATATTGAATCTATCTAAGCACTTTCCTATAGGTAAGCTCTATAGGTAGTTACCTATAATATAATCATCTATGTTCTATAAATATGACGTATAGATAAAGATGAACATTAATATTCTATATTTTCCCTTAAAATAAAATATTAAAAAAATATAATGACCTAGTTGACAATACACTTTAAGTCTTTCCACTCGTCTACAAAACAATGACCGTTTAGGGTAGTGATCTCGACAGTGTTCGTACAGGTTATTTCATTTATAACTTAACCAAGTATTTAGTCTGGTAATTTGTTGGGAATAGAATTTCTATATTATGATGTGTCCACTGTCAGCGAAACAGACTATAAATAGCCATCGCCACAGGCCCGAGAAATTCCGTCACCTTCGCGACAAGTTCTGTAACGCCAACGGGCAACGTATAAGCATCAACATGTGTTACGACTCTATTTGACTCAGAACATGACGTGCCTCAATGACTAACAACCGAATAAGTGTCCTGAACTTTACTGACGGCATCTAACTATTACCAGAAAATCGGTATAAACTCGGTACCACTGTATACACATTACACCGCGAAAACGCACAACGTAGTTTAAGCGATCGTACAGCTGTTGACCACACTAACTGTGTAGGTAATCTGATGCCCACACGGACAAGGTTTAACCAGTGATGCACTATTCTGCAATGTTAGTAATGTTACCACAACATTTTCTGTGGTAATTGTACTCGGAAAAATCTTATCTCGTACACTTATCGATCTCCAGTATAGCAGTTCCACCGATATTGAGGTTAAAGCCAAGGTGGAAAATTAGTTAATGGTGTTCGCAGAATATTGTTGAATAATAGGTATATTTAATAATAATATGCAGAGACGGGCTGCCATTTCATATTAAAAAATTGCAAATAAATGTTTCTGGTAAATAGATCAATTAGCTACCCGCTATCAGTAATTTACCTATTACTAACCAAAATAAAAATCATACAATGACCTACGAATTTCAAACGAAATGTTGTTTTAAGTCATCCGATCGGATTAAACGGAGTTCTCGTTAACAGAAATCAGAAATATTCAATAAATTAATATTATTATGTTTCCAAGCAGCAGTAATACCAATAAAGTACGCTCTCGATTTTACATTCCACTGACACCCTATACGGTTGCAGGAAGTGGACATTCGAAATTCTGTCTAGGACTTTAGGTATGTGTCGGGACCGGGATTCCAAGAATCGCGAGTACGATACTACGACCAGGGTTGGACGGCCGGGCAAAAGTGATCCATAAGCTCAATATCATTATGGTCGCGGTGGAATAAATAATTGAATGTCCATTTTTACCGATGCAGCGTATTATATACGAAGTCGATAACGACCCAACGATGATGGCGTGGGGTGTTGTACGAATGTAAATAAACTACACGTACACCACACATACAGCCTACAGGTGCTCCAAAGACTGCGGCGGTGTGGGGGGTGTGGGGGGGTGTACCCATAACACACGTGCGACCGACATTAAAAAATCATCTACGAATAATCCGTGCGGTAAGTAGAGGTACAACACGACTCGGTACAAAAGTACCACCTTCGCCGCTCGAGTGGTATCGCGGAGTACAGCAATACATATGCATGCGTAACCTAACCATAAATTAACTCAACTATGTTATAATAGGTATAGCTTAGGTTTCTATACCACGCGAACATGAATAATATTATTGTACGGTAAGGCCGCCACCGCGATCAACGGAAATATATTTTTACTGTTTATTATAATTCCCGGACAACAGTCACCGAACGGAGACGACCGTTACGCAGCCGAGCATTTAAGCGCAATGACACATATTATTATTATTATTATTATTATTATTATTATTATTATATTAATATTATGTTAGCTATACAATATAAATGATAATATGTGTAGGACGTAGGTACTATAACATTATATTCATATTATACTGAACGCGCCAATATCAATAAAAAATATAATATTATATTGATGGTCCGTGCCGCGCTTTTACCACAAAATATATAGGTACGCTGAAATGATACTTGTTTTTCTTATAATAACATTATACATAGTTGGTAATCGGAAAAAAAATCCGCAGACTACAATATTACTCACAACCACATGCAACAGGAACAAATATTTTTTAAACGTTAATTATTAGTATCTATAATTACCATTTACCACATTATTAATATTTAATTACAAATACGTATATTATATTATATTATTAAAAAAAAATTTATATTATAAATAATATTTTGTTTTAAATTACAATAATATATTATGTGTAATATGCCTATAACTATATTTTGTATAATATTTTTGTGTACTATATTTTTTACTTTATTATTTGACGTATCGATCATTCGAAATATTTTTAAATGCTATAGTTGTGAAGTTGTTAAGTTAATGAAGTTGAATTACATATAATATATTATCGTAATTTAAAACAAAATATTATTTATAATGTATAATTTTTTTGTGGAATTAAATATTAATAATGTGGTAAATGGTAATTATAGATACTAATTAACGTTTAAAAAATATTTGTTCATGTTGCATGTGGTTGTGAGTAATATTGTAGTCTTTGGATTTTTTTTCCGGGATTCACATAGTTTATGAACTATTAACAAAATGGTTTGTACAACACAACAATAATTTATTATAATACTGCGTTTAAATTTGTCCCCGAACTCACGAAAATATCGTACGAGTTAGAACTTCTTCGTTGTTATTAACAATTTAGTTTTACCAGTATGCTGCAGTTAACTAGTGGTACAGAATTTCATACTAATTACTAATTGATATAACTTATATTTTGTTCAAAACAATTTCAGTGGTTGTCGCAGGTTTAATTTAAATCAATTTGATAAGGTACTTGGTGTGAAAATATTTTGTTTGTTTTATGCTTTAAACTTTATAATAATTAGAGATTTATGATATTACCAATTATTACCTTGACGTGCCATATGCTTTTGTCAGTAAACAAAGCTTGACAAGAATGTGTGCATTTTATTTACTATTTAGAGTTATCATGCAACAAATATGCAACAAGATAATATGTCATTATGCAAGGCTGGGCAAGTTAATGATTTTATTTAACTTAGTTAGGTTAAGTTAATATGCACCAATAACAAAAAGTTAAAAGTTTAAAGTTAATTTAACAATAGGTTAACTCATTTAAGTTAAAAGTTAATACACCCTTTTTGTTAACTTTTTATTAAGTTAAAAAAAAGATAATTTGTTTATACAATGCTAGCGTACTTAATTGTTTTTCCAACCAGAAACTAAATTATAGACTACCTATAGTGTTTATACTTTATACAGTATTTCCATATAAGTTAGATTCGAATGATATACATTTTTAACTTTAAAAAATTCACGTTAAATATTTTTTGATATGAAAACGAAATAGACTGAAATAGTGAAATATAATAAAATTAATAACAAAATGAATTAACTTAACTTACTTCTTAAAATTAAAAATTAATTCGTAAATTTCACGTTAATTAAAAAATAAATTTAATAAGTTAACAGTTAAGTTAATGAAAAGCCAAAAGTAACTAGTTAAGTTAAAAAGTTAAAATCAAATTAACTTTTTAACTTAACTTTAACTTTTTAATTAGTTAATGCCCAGCCTTGTCATTATGCCAGTATAATTAGGTGCCTACCTGTATTTAGAACCCTTCTGTACTAAATCCGTTGTGAATTGCTAGTGACAAGTACACAACAGTTATCAAATCATAATATACTATGAATAATATGTGTTATTCCGTATTCGTTCCTGTTTGATCATCGACTACATCGATAATGTTGACTTATTGACAATATTATATCAATTTCAAATATTGTGATTGTATATACCTACCTTATAAGTAGAATCCACTGTCGCTTGTTTCAGTGATTTACTCTGCTGAAGGTAATCAAAAATGAATGTTAATTATTGGCCGTTGCTATTCTCTTTGATGTAGGTACTTGATAATAGTTATATTATAATTTAAATTTAAGCTTATATACTATATAGGCTATATTAATCACTAACGCAATACAGTACCACAAAAATATTAATGTGACACGATGGTGAATTTTCAATCAAAAATCATTCTATTAAAATGAAGCTGCAATATGTATGTCTACATTAAAATAGTAAAATTAAAATTATATGAAAACAATATAAGAATATATTAACCTTAAAAAATATCATCAATTAATATGGGCAATGTGCATTATATAATTATGAACAAAAACAAAAAATAAAATATTACTAGATATTTTTCTGCGAGCAAATATCGTTATAGTAGGTACCTAGGTACCTATATATGTTTTGTAATTTATTAATTTCATTGTACCTATTGTATTATTACGTCCTATGATAAATTGATATATTTTGAGAATGCACTATTTGTGGGATATCTATCAGCAACAAATAACTACTACACAGATAAATAGATAGTGTAATATTGTGATAAGTCAATACGATATTATTGACTATCTAGTGTATATCGCAGATATTGTATATTCGAATATCCCGCATATTTCGGAGAAGGTACGTACCTATATGATATATCAATTTAAATCGTTTTCAACCCCATCATGGCACGAAATGCACGATGGCTGATGGCTTTTAGTCCAGCGCCACTGTTTACCTGCACGTCGATGGAATCGTATTCGGGTAAATATAAAGTGGCTTAGTATAATATAGTATGACGAGATGGGCCACGATGGGCGGCATATAATAATAATAATTTAATATGACTATGTATATAATATAATATATGAGTACGCGTCCATGTGCATGTATATAGAAGAGGTTCCACTCGGACTGCCGACGACTCGCGGTGCATTTGCATCAGTATAAACAATTATAATGCATTTCGTATTTGAGAACACACATGGCGCGTTCGGTTTCAAGATGAATGCCCTCACCAAGTCGTCGCCGTTAATGGATTGTTTACCTGTATTTAAGCTTTTAACACACACTCGTGCACGGGACGGACCGAGCAAACATCTGCCACTAACGGTGGGGTACGACCGCATACAGAATATCTTTTTTTTTTTGAAACCCGATTCGCCGTGAAACAAGTTTTTATGGCTCTCAAGGCATATATTTATTTTATTATTATCGTTACTTTTTTTTTTCTATCCACGGCTTAACAATAGCTGGTCACGTTGACAAATTTCTTGTGTAAAGAGTATTTTTTCTTTGGCGAGCATCTAAGAAAAAATAAATAAAAATTAAATTACACTTTAATACACAACCCACCTCATCTACAACGTGTGTTCGGCCAAAATCCCGATGAAATCCTAAGGATTACGTCACTCCGTACATAATTTAATAGTCTTACCAAATACAAACACACAGGTTACAGTTCTTTATTTTTATTTGTTATCATGCCAGCTGCAAAATTACTAGATATATGTAGGGAAGTGGAAACCACTAAAAGTAACACAGAAAACCTCACAATTGTCGAAATGACGACCAGAGGTTAAAATTAACATGTTATAACGAGTTTTGTGACATGTATGTATTTTAACCCGTTGGTTGACGTTTTTAGGGTGTCATATTCTTATCACGAGAGAATAGAGACTAACTAGTTGAGGTGCGAAATCATACTTTGACTTTCATGTCACGTAACGAAATAATACCGCAATAACAGTTTAATTTCGTGTACAAATTTTTAAAATGTTTTGAAATATAGATATATTACGTTATAACACAGGGTTTCAAAGTATAATAATGTAATGTTGTTTGTATTTGTATTTTTTTTTATTTTTATATTTAATTGTATACGTTTATTTGTTACTCTGTTAAACAAATGATAATAAATATAATATGTAAAAACGCCCAATGGTTACGGCAAAAAAAAATTAAAACAAAACCTATTTTAATTACAATACATTTAAAACTGAATTATTTCATTTTTATTATTTTTTAGTGTATTACTATTGTCTATAAATCTATACAAATTTTAATAAACCTTAATCGAGCTAATTTTGATTTATTTATTTTCCCCTATTTCGATCTTTAAACAAAGACCTGGAAATAGGAAATCTAATAAGGAACAAAATGTATTTTATACACTTTTACACAATGCAGTTATTTAGTAATCTTTCTTTTAGAATTTAAAACTTGAAAAAACTGTATAACCTATATATGATTACAATGAGATCTGTCATCCGCTTTAGAAAATTATGTTAAGTATATTGAAGTTAAAGTAGTTATTTCAACATAATATTATATCCCTTACAAATAACACGTCCCTTCGTCGACTTTGCATGAATAATACAATTTCCAGTTCAGTGGTTTCTTAACCTACTAGGTAACATGTTTTTAGATTCTTATCAATTGCTTTGGTTTTACGGCCACCTAGTTTAACCGTTTTATAATGGTACCCATAAGTCCATAAATAAAAAAAAATCTACTTTATATTATGTAATATGTAGTTACTAGTATATTATACTTATTACCTACTATTGTGACTTGTTAGTGTAATACTTACTTTGATTTAAAAATAATAATGATTCAAATATGATTAACTGAAAAAAAATAATAAACAAAACATTGTGTGCAGGCTACAGCATAATTTTCGTATCAATAATATTGTTAATATTATAAATGAACATTTTGGATTTTAAATTGGGTCGATTGTAGGCACTTACATAACTACATAATAGGTTTGTATTCATGCATCCTTGTTCAATGTGTTGTATACATTTTACATTCTGCAAAATTTAACAAAATTCTTAAAATATGGTTTTTAAAAATCTAAAATCCAAATGGTGTTTGATATTTGTTTGATTGACATAGAACTACAAATAAGCATTAGGTATTAATATTTCACATATTGTGTGACTATTCATTGACAAATCCGAAACAAGCTACATATTGTTGTTAAATGTTATTCATGAATCATATAATAAATTAAAGTGCCATTAATTTGTATAATACAAATTTTGTATACTCTGAAAGCACATTTAGGCTGCCAGTCAATAAATATTGATAGACATTAGAAATACGGTAATTAATCTACATAGTAAGTAATATATAATATTTCTCAATTGAAACATAATATAATATGAGTAGGTACACTTACGAACAAAATTATATGTAGAGTTCTGCCATAGGTACGCTGCAGTTCGAACAGAATCGCACTTTGGTATCTTAAATTTTACTTATATTTGATTGTCACCGATCGAGGCCAACAGCATAGTGTATACACATTTATGTTGTAAATATAATATAATAAATTATTATCAAATTATAATAATATATTATAGACTATAGAGGATCGTTAAAATTTTGCTTTATGAATTGCTGAGATTGCGTTGTATGACAATATTGTCACCAGTGGTGTTACAATCATTTTGGACTTATAAGTATATACCAATATTATATTATTAAAATATTAAAATATTATTTCAGCAATACATATTATTGTCGCCGTCGTTCTTTGCGATTGTATTACGAATAAGGTACCTACGTCGTCGGTGATAATATTTTTCGTTTACTCTTCGGATAGCCCAATCTTGTCCCTCTTCGATCGGCCAGCAGAATCTTTAATCAGTAAATCACACCGCATAATGTTTTGATGGCGTACATACGATATATGTATACTGTTTCTTTATGGCTCGTACGTGCCAAACGTTATATTATTATTTATTATATATATATTTTTTAAGTGCCGCACGCGACGAGCATGTTTATTGTAATAATAGTTACGTTTACATATCGAATGTGTATATTCTGTGCAGCGTATTACCGTTGTCTATATAGTAATCAAAATATTATTACACCATTTTTACATCTATGGATTTTTACAATCATAATGCAGTTTAATAATAACTCATAACCATTTTAAAAGCATTTTCTTAATGTTATATCTTGATTAAATCCTGAAGGATTTACAGTTTTGATATTAATATCCTCGTATGGTGAATAATATTATCATATTGTACATCTCAAATGAGTAAAATATTATCCAAACTATAAAAAGGGTACCTATCTTCAGGGTACATACTTACTGTGTATTTGTGTAAAGTCTACACGATTCACTAGTCTTGCTATAGTTTTAGAAATCTTTACCATCTTATAAATTAAATATCAGTTTGTGTGCTTGCCATACTATGCCATAATGGTCTTATAATACCTATATTGGAATTATTTAAAACGATATTGGTGTAATAGAATAATTCACTAGGTACACAAATAGTTACCTATAGGCTACAGCAACTAACAGTGGTAAATTTACCAAAGCAACTGATTATATTATATCGGTGGAGTAAGGTTACCGATTGAAAACTGTGGCTCGTATTAACAAAAAACAGCAGGTAAGGTGTTCACGATTGAATAATGAGAATCTACTTTACTACATTGTTTATGTAACGCTACTGTTGTGATTATGACGTTATAAGATAAATTCAATTATGTTAAAATTTACATAAGTAGTACACATGGAAAAATCATTTATAGATTTTGTTATATTATAGTACAGAGAACAACATTAACGATAACCATTAAGTAACAGTGAACATTCCGTATAAAGTACAAACTAAATAATATGTACTTAGGTATATCAATATATCATAATATTATTATGGTAACAAGTCCAGATGTATAATAAAAATAATATATTGTGTAAGCGACATCTTACAACGTTATGGAGATGTGCGAAGAAAATTATCTTTTTTGTCAATCTGCATGTCACGTTGCGCGTCTGGTGAACATATTAATATTATAATATAAATTAATAATGGTCACGCTTGTATTTTTTTTACTTATTCGCATGATTTTTATAATTAACATTTTGTCAAAAAAAACTTGAAAAAACTGTAAATTTACCGTGGTCTAGACATTATTTAAGATGATATAACTTTTATTTTAAAGTTGGATAACAATATTAATAAAAGCTAATAAGTGATAAGCCAAGTCACCATCGATGTTGAAACATGAACAAATATTTAAAAAAAAATTTGAATAAATTATACATTACAATAATTATTAAAATAATACACATTTTTATTGTTAGCTAAAAACTTAAAATAAATTGAATACATTATCATAACTATAGGTATATTTTTAATGCAAAATACTTGTTTTTGTAATTGAAAACGTTTGACCGAGGAAATGAGTCTGTTTTTTTGATGACATATTATATTGTCTACAATGGCATCATATTATCGTATAGTCTATAGATATTATACTATACTCAGGTACTCGTATAATTAATCATATTGTTAATTAAAGTAAAATTAATATGCACAAAGCGTGTTTCGGAAATATCATACTAGATTCAACGTAAACCCAATCTAAACTAGTTTGGTATTTCTGAAACATAATATGATGTTTTGACGTACCTACCTATTTCATTATCAAAGTAAAGGGCGTACAATGTACATACAAGACAGGTTATATTATGTACGAACATGGTTACCAGGATAAATTATATTATACATCGTCACCGTTCTTTTGAAATATCTAAAAGTAACAGGACTGGAGCGAAAGTGAGTTTAGGGACACGTAATGACGATCCCTGCTCACTTACAGAAACATTTGTTTACTCCTTGTCACAATAACGATGGCGTTCTTTATAACAAAACAGTCATTATATAAAATTACGGTCATAAGTTGAATGTGAATTTAGATTAAATATATTAAATTCAATATTTCGTTGTCGGGTTGTCCATTGATAGGTTAACTCAATATTATTCCAATACTAGAATAACCAGCATAGAAGATAACCAACTGCCTATCAAAGTAATGATTCGTCATAAATGTGTCCCTTTTCTAAAACAGTTAAACATTATCTTACTACATATTATTAGCATCAGACGCTGTCTTGATCGGTAGCCAAATTAGGGGGAGGGGGTCTAAAATCACACAATTTTTTTTTTCTAGACAATATCGACCCAAATTCACAAAATATAAAATTTTATCTTTTTTACTTTATGTTGTTCACTTTTAGAGATTGCTGGTAGGTAATAAGCGCCTAAGGTTTATTTCAGTTCTTAAAAATGTATACCAGCTATTACTACCAGCTAACTTCAGGATATTATCGTGACCCACACGTTGCCATATTATTAAGACGAAGTACGATACTGCTTAGTGCCCAATGTCCATACCGTCGACGGGGGGACACTTATCTGTTTAGTGTATAATGTATATAATATGGGGTTGCTCCGGTGGGTCACATTTGGTTATGACGACCGCCGAATATTATGATGCCCCCGACCCCAAAAAACGAGATGTAATAAGACATCGATACCTTCACATAGACACTATACCTTAACAAACTCAATTTCCATTTTTTTTAAAAACTCATTTAAAACAATTTAAGAAAAATGATGCCGTAATTCAAAAGTGGAAATAATAATAATGAAAAGAATATTTATTAGTTTTTGGCATTCAATTTGTTAACAATTGTATACTGTATATACTACACCGTCTGGTGTAACTATACATTTCCCATCTGTTTCCATTATTTGATAGTTTAGTTGAGTATAGGTAACACACAAGTAATAAAAAAATATTTCTTTCGTTAGAATGAGCATTAGAAAAATGTTTCTCTATAAAGGTATTGTCAATTGTACTATAAAATCGATGGGCGATAGGAAATAGTTTAAGTAGACTACTGTAAAAGTATTTTAAATTAAATGGATGGTTTGTGCCTCTTAAAATGATTATCTGTAAATTATAAACTATTTACCTACCTAAGTATATAAATTAAAATAAAACTTCTAGCAAGTACGATTTCTACATCTTTTTTGTACTGTTTTTTATAGAAGTTTTATGTCTTATATCATGTGCATATCGATTTACAATAAAATTGTTGTTATTGAATTGAAATTGTGTAAATTAAGGGAAAAAAGTATTTTATAATTATTTTTTGACCCTTAATACTTGTAGGTACGCATTTAAAATACGCATATATAGTTTTTGAATACTTGTACCTACATTTACTTACATTTTTTTATTAAACTTTATAGAATACTTTAAATACATACATGTTTACAAATCTTTTAATATATTAATAAAAATAAAAATTATTATTATTATATTTAATCTCATAACCATAATTATTATTGATGTTATATTTTTTAATTAAAACTACAATTGCACTTAAGAGTAAAAATATATACAAGGCTGGGCAAGTTAATGATTTTTTTTAACTCAGTTAAGTTAAGTTAATATGCACCAATAATAAAAAGTTAAAAGTTAAAAGTTAATACACACTTTTTGTTAACTTTTTATTAAGTTAAAAAAAAATTAATTTGTTTATACAACGCTAGTGTACTTAATTTTTTTCCAACCCGAAACTAAATTATAGGATATACCTAGTGTTTATACTTCATACAGTATTTCCATATAACTTAGATTCGAATGATATAATTTTTAACTTCAAACAATTTACGATACACATTTTTTGACATGAAAACGAAATAGACTGAAATAGTGAAATATTATAAAATTAAAAACAAAATAAAATAACTTTTTAACTTAACTTTAACTTTGTAACTCAGCCTTTAATATATGTACTTATAAAAACGACGAGGTTAACTAAAGTGGGGACTGTAGTTTGATTTATATAAAATTAATTTGTTATAAGTAAATATTACAATATGAAAAAAAAATTATTAAAATAGTATGATAAAACACAATTATTAAAAAGAGAATAAAGGATTTTATGACAACGAATAATCATAGTAATATCGTAGGTACTCTATAGTCTGAATACTAAAATAGTTGTCGTATATTATTTCAGTATACTAAGAAAAAATACACATTATATTTTTTTTAAATACACATTGTATATTTTTTTTATCTAAAAAATATTTTCAACTAGTATTATTGAGTTAGTCGTCAATTTTACTTACCTCATAAATATTAACTAATACAGTCCCTGGAAAATATGTAATTATAATATAATACAACTCTGTAAAAACAGGATGTACTGCGGGAGGGGGAGGGTTCTTGTGTTACAATAACCACTTATTTGAATTCCGATAAGGCTAACTCAGTGTGGCTTAAGTTTATATGCATAATTTATATAATAATATACGTAATATAAACTATAAAGTGAACAGTAAATACTGTGAGTGTAAATACACATAAAATAAAAAAAGGGGAACAATAAGTGATAACACTATACCATACGTGGTTTTCTTATTTGACTATTCGACTTAAATGTATATTATATTAGTATATACATGTATACTGTATAGTGTATAACACGCATCGAGATCAAATTTTTTATTTATTTTCTTTTTGTGTACCTATACCTATTTAACAATAAATTACAATACAGTTTTCGCTTACAAAACAAATATTAGACAAAATGTACTTAGAATATATTAGAATATAATTTAAACATCATTCTGCGCGGCTTGCCAGTCATGATGTAATTATTAGGTCGGTGACAATTATATTTTTATTGTGGTTTGTATTATTTTGTGTTATAAAAATCAGAAGAACAGTATAGTGAGTAACTATTTCTGTTTCCGATAAACATTAATTAAAAATATTCACATGTAATAAATATAAACATCTACACAGGCTGTTAATTTATGGTCTAAATTATTTTGAAATATTTTTTTTTTGTTCTAATTAAGCTGAATACGATTGTTAATTGTTATTAAACGTTGTTTTTTTATTGTTATTATTTTCAATATGAGATAGGCGAAATGTATACTTAACAAATATTGAGATAAATTATTATAGAATTAATTTTTTGAATATTATCTAGGATCTATTATTTTGGCTGTTATGTATAGGTACCTAGAATAATTTTAAAGTTAATATATTAACATATTAATAATATATATGCGTATAAACATTATTATTACTATATTATGAATGACGGTGTAATGTATTTTATTAAATTTATTGTTAAGATATTCCACATAATTCTTATTTTTTCAAAGTTATATTTACGAACTTGTTGATACTATCGGATATTTGTTTATTGCAATTTATCATCTCTAACATAAAATGTATCAAATATATTATAAAAAGACGATATTATCGAATATTACATACACAGCAGCAATACCATGAAGTACTTACAGTTATAAAATAAATGCACCTAGCTTGTTAATATCTTACCTGTCTTAAACTCTTATATGTGCATATTTGTATACGTCGTACTATACGTATATAATGCATATAATATGTTTAATACGTCTAAAATTATGGGTGTGTACTAAAATTATTTACAATAATAATATATTGTACAGACTATAGAGCTACTGACAGTGTTTTATATTATTGATGATTTTTAGTTACTGTCGCTTTGTAATGTTGATAAACAGTTGTTAGTTTCGTACATAATATTATACGGTAGAGATATTGTTTTGCAATAATAGTTTGTATAGGTATTATAAGGTAACTATATGGGTGACTATGACGTATAGTGTAGCTTGTTGAGTCACATACACTCAGTTTTGAAGGACTGTTTCGGCACCGCCGTCGGCTTCTATCCAAGCAACAGATGCAAACATTGAGAATGCATCAGGATTTGAGCATATTTTTAATTCAATCATTTATTTTATTAACAAAATAAGATAAAGAAAGTATAATTTTATAGAAAAGTCAAAATATGATTAAACTTGACAAAATAATGAAATGGTATATAGGTTAAAAAATGTATATATATATTATAGTATATAAATTATTTATATACTTTATTAACATTTCAGCTAATATATAATATAGGTATTATAATAATTTTTAAAACATACTATTTGTCAGCGCTCAACGCAATGTGGACTCTGCAGGACTGTTGTATGTACCTAATCAATTTGTAATCAATCAATCCTGTAATTAAAATCTATTTGAATTTTTATACTCAACAGTGTCGACGCGTTGCAACATTTTGCTAATTTATATCCAACGAGAGGTATTCCCTGATTGAAATAATCCTTACACAACGGTAACGTTTCACATTTTATTTACACATGATAATTTAATCAATCTGATAATTCTATTATTAAGTCAACATCATTAAATTAATAAAAATTAATCAACGTACCTACCTACTAAAATTAATTAATCTATTAATTTGTTGACTCTGAAAACATGCACAGTGATTACTAATTTTTAACATCATAACGGATAACGCATAGAGGTTACTATATTGTTAGGTACCAGTGTGTTACATAGTCCTGAAGTGAGTGGAATCATTTTCCAAACATTGTTTATATTATTTTTTTGCGAGGGAACGAACCTTAGTAGTTAATACACATTTGTTTTCATTTACAGAGTTTATAAAGTAATTTTCACAATAAGCGTAAGTGTTGTACGATGGGTGTAGGATTGATTGTTTAGGGGGGCGATAGAGGCCTTCCTTTGAAGTAACAAAATTGTTATAAGGTGAAGCAACTACTCAAATGTACCAAATTGTGTATTGCACTGGTCCAACTAAAACGAATTTATCCATGGCATATAAATTACAGTTCATTAAAACA
Organism: Metopolophium dirhodum; assembly: GCF_019925205.1. Lineage (NCBI taxonomy): Eukaryota > Metazoa > Arthropoda > Insecta > Hemiptera > Aphididae > Metopolophium > Metopolophium dirhodum. The sequence goes on along the minus strand of NC_083563.1, from coordinate 17,199,903 downwards.
AATGTACACGGTTTTAGGCCCGAGTCCAAAATAAGATCAATGACCAGACACGCATTTTGGTGGCGGCCAATCACCACGGTTAATCTATGGTATAATATATTATTATCTACTTGTGGAACATGTAGAATGTAGATATTATCATTTCACGTTCGTCGCGCATATCGAAACTATGACGCTTCGTATGCGCACAAATGCACAATCGACTTAGTGTATTACCAACCTATAGTGATGTTATCAAAATATACCTTATACTGCTCAGTTCCAAAATCGAATTGATTAAATCCAAGTTCGTTTGTTGAAAAATATATTGTTACAGGACGACGGTCGCCGACGACGACATTCGAGGATCAATAAAATCGATTAAAATAGAATTAGTTGCTCGCGTACTGAAAATAATATATTCGTAGATGGGTACCTTCATATTACAAATGATTTACACGTACACAGTGCAGGAAATCGAAAATAAATAAACCGTCTTCGCCGGAGGGATGGAGTACCCGCCGGAGTATAGTCCCTATATGTACGCTATTATAATAATAGTACTTCGCTCCGGTGTATATGTTTAGGACACGTTTTCACGGTATTATAGGATATTTTTTTTATATTTGTGTCGCTACGATGTCCTCGGCCGTCTGCCACGGAGCATTATCACGGCACTCGATGGTACAAAAACTGGGCACACCCAAAGCGTGCCTTTAACGTGCATGAATAATATAACATCGTATCTACACAGGCACGTGGTGTGTATATTGTGTGCGTACACATTGGAGGCAGCTGCCGATAGCAAAGAGCATAGGTAGGTAGGTAGGTATGTGCATTATATATAGGTATACGACAACGACATGCGGTCGGTCGTCGCGGAGTTCGTCTCGGAACCGGTTGGGCGAGCAGAATCCCGACGAAACTAAAACGGACAGAATAAAAATAATAAGAGTAGAAAAAAAAGGTGTGCACTCAGCTGTATGAGTACCCATATATATATATAATGTGTAAAAGGTGAAACAGACCTAAAATCGTTGTACCGATATTTGCCGATTGATTTCACGATCGACGAGTGACGACCCCATCTGTCCCGGATCGAAGGCGAAACATAAGATCGATTGAAAGACCCATTACTGTGGTCTCTATACAACTACTGCAGCCGCCTTTTTTTTGCAATATAATATATTAATATGGCGACTAATACTTCGACTACAACCCACTATAGTATAATAAAACATATATACATGTCTCTACCTCATCTACAACCCCCCCGAACGATGGCACCACCACACACGTCGAAATACCTATACACATTAGACGAAATCTGTTCATTCGAACGCGAAATCCCAAACCCACTGCAGCGGACAGCCCCGATCGAGTGTTTTGAATCGATCGTTCCCGTATGATAATAATAATATAATAATATATTTTACTATAAATTATAATAGGTACTATATTATATTATGTTCGCTGCGCCAAGTGTAACTGACATTCACATATTATATAGACAACTACCAGGCCTTGATCTAGTGGACAGTATAACACAAATTGAAGAATACGATAAAAGTGCAGTTGACTCAACGAATATCTAAAGTGAAAATAAAAAAAACGTATAAAATATTATTTTAGATTCCCTCGTAAGACATTAAAATAATATAATATTTATTGATTTTAAAATTATCTTTGTGTATGTGCTAACTGCTGGTCTCTTTCCCATTCACTTGAGTATTTTACATCAACGTCCTACTCAGCTGGGAAATATTACGATAGTACCTTTAGTGAGAAATCGTTAGAATACGCGACCTGGAACTTGTCCAGTACTGGTACGCGTATTTCAGGTGGACTGATCGTGTTGATAAATAGGTAAATTGGATATTTTTTTGTTAGAGTAGCTTTTCGAGGCCAAATACAATAATAAATGTCATTCGGAAAAGACGTGGTCATAATATAATATATAATATATCGCACCGAATGTCTGTGGCAAAATTACAATTTACTCGTTGATCTAATTACGTATATTATACATAAGATAATGAAAATTATTATCAGATGTACCATACAGATGTCGAAACCCCGTTCTTATATTATCTTGTATTGTCTGAAATACATATTATTATATCGTATATTATTACGAGAAGATGTACCCGTATAATAGTGTATTTGATGATGGGTGACGAGGGCAATCTCCACCTCTCTTGAAAGTTTTTTTTCAGCAAGTCGTATTTTAGGTTTCTTAAAGTTTCTACATATTTTATTGAGTAAATAATAATTAATAGTTAATTTTTTTTTCATATGAAAATATTTGTTATTTGTTGTCATGTCCCATGTGGGTGTTAACTGCATGGCATGGACTACGATACAAGATTGGTTACTGATGGGACAGAGAGTGGAGGGTGTGGATTGAGCTTACAAGTCATACAACGCATATTATATTGTTTTCGATACAACTCACATTGGAAAGCGATTCAAACGCGCCTTGTGCGCTATTTATTGACTCGTTGCGTCATTGATAAAAGTGTCGATCATAGTCCCTGTGATGATAATATTATTGATGTAATTTTTTCAGAAAAAATATAATTATAATTTTAGTAGATACTAGATTATAGATAAATATTATGGATAAGTTTGATTGTCACCATCTGATCGTTACAACATTTGGTTCAAAAATAATGTTTAAATTGACAATACTTTCTTGTGTGAGTGTTTATCAATTAAATTATAAAACTCAACAATCTATTCCAGATAATGTAAATGTTGCTACACTCACTAGTCATTAGACGAACAAGTTAAAGAAAATTAAGAAATATTATATTATGTAAGTGAGTGTCTATGGTAAACAGTTTTCACTTCATAACTACTTAACATATATTATTAAACAATGATATTATTATCATATTTAATATTTCAAAATCCAAGGCAGCAATATTACTATTTACTTATTATACTAGGTACCTAGAACCTGTATTTGATGACTAGTACTTAACAACAAAATGTCTATAAATTAGATAAGTCCAGTAAAAAATCCAAATAATTTAATATTAATTACTAAAATATTATTATTTCTACTTTCACAGTAATGAATGCTAAATTTAAAAATACTTTTTTTTAACTGAACAAAAATTTATATATTTACAATTTGCATTTACATGTTATACAATAAGTAAATTTAATGAGATTTTATTGACGGGAGGGGGGAAGTCACCCAGTGGCGGCACCCCGTTGAAAATATTATATATATTAATATATAAAATGTAATAAAAAAATGTTGATAGGAAGATTCGATCATGTTGGAAGTGATTTACAGTTTGTATTGAAATTCGTTTATAATGTTATTTAGTTCAGAGTTGGTTAATAGTTTTAGCTAGGGTGGATGGCGAGCAACTGAATATCTAAATATCTACAACGCGGAAGGCGAGTCCTAAGACAAGTATAATCGTTCGAAAAGCCTTGTTGGAACTAGTTTGAATGTACATTCATTGAAAATAATTGTTTTTGTTTCTACTCGCCATGCAAATGCGAGAATGATTAATTGTACTTAAATGTTTACAATATATCTAGGTAAATCAAAGCAACATGAGCGCATTGTTTATTTATTGGAATATATTAATTTCTTTGTTCCAAGGCACTTAAGACGTTTGCATTTTCCGGAAACAATATTATAAGACGTCATCATCAGACATTTTGACTGGCCGTCGATGGGGCGTCTAAAGAGTTTCCTACGTATCGGGGTTGGATTATGGATCCAAGAGAGATTCTAGTCCATACAAATCGTCTTCCGGTTGGCGCCAGATATTATTACATGTTCAACAATAACTACATACGACCCTCGGCTTAGGAAGCTCCGTTACCATTTAATAAAACAACGGGACATATTATAAAGATCTATGTCAACAAAGGTGGTTTAAACTCTAGTGCAGCCAAATGTACTGAATCAACAATCAACTTTGAGGTGTACACATCTTTATAAATCCACTTTGACATTAAGCCTAAAGTTAATGGTCGAGTTATTTTTAATGACGTTTCCGTGTAATGGAACATTCAAGTTTCATTTCTTTCTTTCTTTCTTATTTACTTTTTTTTTCTTTCATAGTTATTTATAATTTATTATTGTTTGTTCTTTACAAATAATCCGTACAAAACTATAACAAAATCTTGTCGGGATAATACGAAACCCGCCAAAGGATACAAAGTCTTTGTTGCTTTTAATATTATTAATCAATTATATCATTTATTCTATTCACCCGGGGGTATAATCTATACACTAACCTAGACGCTACACACGCAGCAGCTGGTGTATTGTAATAAATAATACGATTTTCAATTATTATTATTATTATTATTAATGGTGATTTGGCTTTATCGTCTAAAACGTTCGGTCCGAGCGAACAGTCTTTTGTTGTTTTAAATAATTAAATATTTTTTAACAAATAGGAGGAATTAATTGAGCAAACAAAATATTATGTTATTTTTTTGTGGGATATTAAGCGGTGGTTGGTTCTTTTTTTAATTTATGAAATTAAAACTTATATTTTTAAACTCTTTCAGAGGTTTCTCACCGAGTTAATTATGTTACTTTTGTTTCATGTCACAAAAATGAGAACAGCGGGTTGTGTAGAAATACAGAAAGTAACATGACGTATCAAGGGAATACGAGTCTACTGTAACGTCACAATGAAAGCATTAAGAAAATACGAAACCTTAATAATTGGTAAGATGATAAACTGTTTTATACAAAATGATTAGGTGCACACAAGACTCATCGCTGCTTACTTTTTATAAAGTATCGTTGACTATTTTGCTTATTAAATATAATTTCAATAACTGAATAACGTTATTATACATATTATGTAAGTGTAAAATGCGTATTTTTTCACTACATTTTATTATTTTAATGCAGACCGAAAATTTAATATACCTTACATAAAATATATACATAATATTATATTATTTGTATGCGAACAGTCATAATAATTTAAACTATGGAGAAAACCCCTGAAAGTTTTACGTGGGAATTATTTTAGAACTTCATAAAAAATTATTTTTTTTTGTTTTCTCGTGAAAAATGACCGTTCTATTATTGTAAGTAATTGTATTTTTTTTTTCCATAAACATAATTTACAACGCGATCTTCTCCGGGATATTGTCTCATTGCTCTTGTTCCGAATAATGTCACGAAATTAAAAATAATAAAACGAAATACTTTTCCATAACTACTGGTTCGGTTATTTTTCTTTATTTTCGCAGATAGGTATGCAATAATATCGTGTGTTCAACAATACTATTGCTATTTGGACGTACACAGTACATAATATTACGAATTACGTTTTTAATTTATTTCGTTTTATGCACTGTGCTCTGTGTATATAATATATATGTGTGTGTGTGTGTGTGTGTGTGTGTGTTGAATAATTGATTTCAGAAATAAATTACACCAATTACGTGCGATTATAATCGTATATTCGTATAGAAATGCGTGACAATAGATGTGTACCGGTATTATATTATTATTATTATTATTATTATATTATATTATGTTTGTTTTGTATTTTTGTAATAATTTCACAATTCTCGCACAATACACGTGAAATAGTAAAAACAAAGCGCCATTTACTTCTGTAAACAATATTATATTTGTTTATCGGATTACTTCAATTCCGTTTTTTTTTTTTTCATACCGTAATAACATTATTTTATCCCTATAAATAATTATTTATACAATATATTATAATGTCGAAATTCGGTTTTTTTTTGTCGTTCCGTTTTTCGTCCCATAAAAATGTTAATGCTGACGAAAAATAAAAAATAATAGTAATAATAATAAAAGATTTCCCTTCGGACTCGCGCGTATGATGGGACTTTTGCGAGTCGGTGCGCTCGATACGAAAAAATAACGCTTTCCGTATTATATCGAGACACACACTCACCCGTCCTGCCGACCCACCTCATCCCGCACGTACCTACTAATTTTGCCCGAGTTTCTTATATTCGACGCTTTCGAAATTTCGTACACACACACACACACACACGTATTACATAAACAATGTGTACACACACACATATATATATATATATACACGTGGTTGTATTACAATAATAACGTATAATATTATATATATATCTCCCCAAAATTCTTACGCGTATTATAGTCTCTCCCACCCACCTATACAGGAACGTGCATATAAGTGTGCACTGAGCACAACGCGCCGTGTATATTATTTCCCGTGTAAATTTTCACCGGAGCGTGTGTGTTTCCTCTCGATAAAAGACATTAACAAACACCGGTGGCTACGCACGTATATATACATATACAATGTATATTATTTATATATTATATCTAAGGAGTTTCGAAAACCTAATCTTTACCTTCCACCGTTTTTATTTTATTTTTTTTTTTGTCGCGCGCTTTTTATTTATTTTTCTTCTTTTTTCCTAGTTTTTTTTTTCTTTATCTCGAGTCCCATAAAATGCGTTCGCTCGCTGCGGAGATATAATATTATGGACTCTGCTGCGCGTTATTTAACGAGCAAACAAACTATACACCTGCGAGCAATCGTCCATTGGAAACTGGTTGCATGCACGATACGGAGACTGCAGCATGATTATAATAACACGTAAAAATATATATATATAAATATTACATACTATATAGTAGGTTTACCGTATACGACCCGCAGTTGCGACCGACGTTCCGCGTCGGATATTCAAGTGGACTTAGGTTTTTTTTCCTTCAAGATAGTGTGTACTGCGACCGTGGTCTCATCGGAGCTTCCGTTGATTTTATATATTATATTTTTTTCATCTTCTTTTGAAATATTTTTCCTCTCCTCGAATATCTAAGTCAAATAAAAAGCGTGAATAAAACTTTCGAAAACCTTTTTTTTTATAACCACAGAGGAAAACTTTGACGTCTCTTGAACAAACTTAAAAATAATCAAGATCTTTATTCCATATCGCCACCATTAACTTTTAACGACGTAACATAATTTATTATTTTCTGGCTTTGTTAATATTAAATTGATTAAATTTGCTCGCTGAGTACATAATATGTTAATATGTATGTGTGTATGTAGGTTGGTATAATGCATTGTAAGTACAAAGAATGTTATTAAAACTGTAAAAGCAACTCACTAAAATGACATAGGTATAATCAAATGTCGTTATAAATATATGAATAAAATATTAACGACCTAACCTAACCTAAGTCAGAAGTCAAAAATATTGTTACTTTAGGTATTACGTACAATTTATTAAACACATAATTCTAGCATACATCATATATAGGTAATTTAGGAATATGGATGTATAAAAGTATGTGGAGTTAATAAATAACAATTATGAATAATGATATATTATAGGTGTATTATAAAGGTATAATATAATATTATAATCATATTTCTATCAAATTTTAAAAGTAAAATGTAACATATCGACTTAATTTGAACAGCATTTATATAATACCGTTGAAATATACATAATAAAGTGGACCTTTGATTAATTGTACTAGAATAAAAATAATGTACCAATACGTATAGATACCCATACATAACTATAGGAATTAGGAGTAATAATTTTTTTGTTTGGTTCACGTATAATATAATAATATTGTAATTTGTAGGTACATTACCTAACTACACCTAAGGCTCAAACATTTATATAAATAAAATTGAGCTAACGTTACGATACAAAAGAAAAATTGAATTGATACCTAGTATACATATAAAAATGTATTTATTTCATGAATAATCTGAATAGTGACTAAAAAGTGGAAGATTAATTAAAATAAAATATTATATCATATTTTGTAATCTGATAATTGCATGGAATTCATTTTCATTTATATAGATAAATATTGAAAAAACTATAGATGTGATGCAATTTAACGACATTAAATTATACAACCTATCTAATATACATTACCTATATTATACTTGTATCAGTTCACATTAATATAAGTAATCCATATTTATAGGAATTTGTTGATAGATGTTATGTGGACATCGTTTGTTTCCACGAATAAAATAAATACAGTAAACTTTTTTTGGGCATGTCAAATCTCAATGGATACAGAAAAATTTCGAGATATTGAGTCTAATAATTAATGTAATATTATAATATTACTTCAACGTTCAATGGGATTTCAATTGAGTTCGAGATAACGAAAAATTCGAGATATCGACGTCCGACTTCGACACAATAAGAATCTTCTGTAATAATAATATTATTATTATTATGTACGCCATAAAAACTGAGTTTTCAACCTAACTATAATAATATCATATATTCGTGTATACTAATATAGCCATGTGTATTAGGCAGTACGTATAATTTAATATTTATTTTGTATATTATATTATTACCTATATATTATATTATACATACTTCTCGGTGTTATAGTACCGAAAATATAATATAATATGCACTTTATAGTTTATACCTTGAAATAGGAATAATTTATACCTATACCTACCTATTGTGATAATATTATATTATGATGCAGATATCGGTAGGTACGTATAATAATAATTTACTATGTTATATTGTAAGACGTGACACCTCAGAAGCGATAATTTGTGTTCACAACGTCAGATATGAATCCGATACGGGAACTTATCCTAAAACTCAATTTGGTAATAATAAGAAAATAGTTTTCGATTATATTGAGTGTTGACAAGTGAATGATTTTGTCTGGTCTTGAACAACATGTCGATGTTATACATAACGCACCATACGATGTGATATAATTGAAATAATCGCATTTAACGGTATAGTAAATTGAATGTATTCGCCGCGTAATAGGTATAGCCGTATAGGTAGGCACTTTATTGATATTTGAAAAGTTACGGTTGATACGGTTAATACGTTGTACAAAATACAAATACAATAAGGGTTGAGTATCCGCACGTAAATTTTGTATAAATTCTTAAGTAACACATAGTTTAATATTATATCTGTACAGAATAAAGCTATAACAAACAGTTCAGGTTAAAGCCGGTGACTGAGTGTTTGGAATGTACCTAATGTGGTCAGAGCTTTAGGAATGGAATACAAAGAAAAAATGTACATGAGGTATAAATAGCTAATAATTGTTTTTAATTACAAAATACATTTGAAAAATTAAAACTGATGATGGATTTATAACAAAGTGAGATTACATATACTAAATATTGTACCTACCTAAGTATTAAAACATACAATATTATACATAATTTACAAGTACAATACGACGTCTATTTACACAGCTCTAAGATACTGTGAATGCACGATAGAGATACACTTATTTTAATTTAAAAAGTATTTAGTTACAGATGCACAAGAATCTTAAAAAATTGAGATACGTTTATGTCCCATTTTAAAAAACAATGTTTTTGAAATAAGTCTTTGATATGTATCAAACATATTTTTTGGTCATCTTATAGGTACTGTCAATTTAAGCCGTATTCGATTGAATAAAAAAAAAAAATTTATATGAGGTATCAAATTTCAGCTCGAATTCTGTATACTTAGGCTGGGATCTAAACTCTAAAGCTTGAATGTCGTATATTTATGAAAACAGTTTATGATAATGCTGTTAGAAATGTGTGAACAAGTAGCTGGAGCCTGGAATGTTATCTGCTAGTGTTAAAAAGAGTAGTAGCGTCAGCCAAAGACAACCAAGAATAAACTAAATTCAATCATTATAAAATAATTAAATACATAATATTACCTATCAAGTTAGGTTAGGTTAGGTATTCATATAATTCATATTAAATTATTGGTTATAATATTAATTATAGGGCCCGGAGGTTTGAACATTTGCATATTATTACTTAGCTGTCCAAAAACTTAACCACCTACCTATAAAGTATGGCCATATTTAGTAGAAAACACGAAAAAAAAACTGAACAAAAATCATCGTCTTCATATTTTATACTCTAGGTAACATCATAAATATACACCATATACATCACCAATAAATAATAATCAATCAGAAGGACTCATAGCGTATTGACAATATTGTTTTTGTTAATTTTTGGGTGTTTATTTTGCTATTGTTTCTTTTTGAAATTATATTGCAACAATGAATCATAGTAGTATAAATAATTATCAGCCAAAATGTAATAATCTACATTCTACAGAACCATAAGCAGCCAATGATGACCTATACGTTTTATTTAAAATCTGCTAAAATCCCTTAATCTTAACTGCAATGCTTTGTTCTGTGTGTGAGTTGACTCCCTAGACTTACGTTATGTATTAATTGATTCCCGAGTTCATTTGGGAGACTTACAAGTTGATTTCCAGCACACATAATATAGTTGATTCCTAAACTTTGGCCTATTACCGTTACCCAAATAACCGCAGGAGGAGGTTACAAGTCTTCCAAAAACATTTTTTTTTAAATTATTACATTTTGTCAATCGTCATTTAATTTTGATTTATCAAGTTTTATTTTAAATAAGTAAGATAGTTAAAAAGTTAAAAACTAGGATAGGAATATTTAAAATGAAAAGTAGGTTAGATTTGATTTAGTTATGAAATGTTGTCAATTACCGTCATATTTTTGCCATTTTCATATAATAAGTAGTGGATTATTGAGAAAAAGGTAAACATTTGAAACATATTTCTTTGAAAATTGATGTCTGCTAATGAGGTTTAAATTAGTGCAACTTTGTACATAATTTCCCTCATAAATACTTTTTTTATCACAATTTTTTTTGATTCGCTTATCCCATTAATCCTAAATTCAATATATGTTTCAGACTGCACCTACATCTATGAGTTGGGCTAAATATTTGGGTTTCCATTATAAAAAACCAACTGTTAAGTTTTGAACGATAACTCTTACAACTATTTGCAGTTGTTCTGTTTACAGTAGTTGTAGACCTATAAATAGATGGACCTATACTTGGTGTGGGAAACTTGCTTCTGGGGAAATATAATTATATTCAGTTTAAAACGTAAGAACCTTGAAATACTACGAACTTATGTCGAACTTGTTACGACTGCAACGGTAATGCAGTCAATCTATCCGATACACGGCGTAATATTCTAGGGCGTCCGACTGTAAAAACGAATGAATTATCGTATTCTCCAATCTCGAAGAGTGTGACGAGTTTTGGGATGTTCAAAGATTTAAAATCTTTGATGAGTGCACATTATAGACTACATGAACGATATAGACGGGCATTTAAATTTTTGGTAACTGTATATTGTCTGATTCGCGTTAAAATAATCGTACCGTAATTATATAGGTACCTATACGTTAGATAAATTCACGAAACCACATTATTCGCACAATCCGACCCATCGTAAATATTGCCATTATTGGTTTCCGTTAATGGCTCGATAATTTACATCGGTAAACCGGGGTAAACACATTTATAATATTAAACAATATATATATATATATATATATATATAAATAGCCTAATGTAGGTATGTGTATGACCGGTGACCGTGTGTTAACATTATCGTGCGTACCACGTCCCGAAAATAACATGGCCAAAATATTAAATTCGAATTTGTGTTGCCAAAAACCCTGTTTGCTTTTTTGGCAGTGTTAAAGTTTAACGTATTTTATTATTATTTATGTCATTCATTATTCTAATGTTATTATTTTTGTTTTAGGTTGACTACAAACGTAATAACTATCAATTTGTTGTCACACGTATAGTGCAATAATTATTGTAAATTTATTTTATCGTGGTGCAGGACAAAAATCTGAGGGAATTACAAAACGTTTTCTAATAAAAGTATTTGAAAAGTCAGTTTCAGCATAATAATTAAGTTATCAGAAATAAATACGATTAAGCTTTATAGCGTGAAATAATTTAGTATTCATTTATACCTAATGATAACTACCAATATATCAGGTAACAGAAATATGTGTCATTATAATATTTATTATAGGTCCCTTTAGTTAAAGATACACAAAGAAAAACAGTTTTAATATTCTCGGCCCAGATACTTGTCATCATGTTCATTATGAGAGAATATTAGGCAAAATATGGTGATAGTAACTCACCCCCACCACGTGTCTCAAGAGGGTTGAAAAGTTGCCAATGAGAGTAGTTGAATTTAAAATTAAGAAAAAATGAATGTCGCTTTGTGAAATTAATGTTTTGGCTGTTTATAATTATTATATTTTGTTGCCATACAATTCAATTGCATGTTATTTATCATATGATTGTCTAAACAGTTTAACTTCCGATACCTCGTCATTTGACTTTCTCGTGTTATTGTGTAAAGCTGACTATTTTTCACGTAATAATGGATCGTCAACAAAATAACACAACCGCGACCTCGGGTTCATACGGCAAGGCTGCTGAAGAAGGAGAAAATTATATACATTCAGAAGTGCTCCCTCATCCAAATAACCCACTGGGAATTTGGAAAAACATTGTTGAGATTGATGGAGAATCACAAAATGTCTTCAAGTTAAAGACGGACCAGGTATTTCTGGGAATGGTGGCTAATACTGTACAGTCTGCGGCTATGCGCAGAAATTCGAACGTGGTGCCAAGACAAATTAACGTGACGGAATCTAATATGACAGACACCTGGGAGTTGAGTGGTGGTGACGCGGAAGGACTACAACAGCTGTCCATGGACTGTACGCAGAGTGATCTCGCAAAGCCAAAAAGATAACCAGTTCTGCAGCTACAAGTAGCAAAGAGACGTAAACGTAGAGCGAAGTTTGCAACACTCGGGTTGTCAGAAGTACTGTCAAAAGCTCTACGTGCGGCGACCGTGCGCAGATCATTGAACTATGCCATACTTGTGAATTTTTCTCGACGTATCACTTCAGATATAATCGGAGAAAGGCTTTTTAGAAACGTTACGATAACGGTTCGTAGTGCGACAGGTTTCCGGTAGTCGATCACTGTAAAACATCGACAGGACTTACATCAGCTGCAGTCCACGGACTGTGTGCAGACTACATATATTGTAAAAGTGGAAATCCAACCTGCAGAGATTTGTCCACGGCAAACCGAAGACGATGTTGTGAAAGATGAAAATGTTAACGTTGACCGGCCAGAAGCAGCAACAGCTGTTCGACGACGTATGCCGGTCGTATCGGCTTTAGGGAGAAGACTTCTTAAAGTCGGTAGAATGTTATGAATTATGATGTTATGTTGCTGGTGCAGCACAGTATCGTCAGAGGAATAACTATGAGCTAGCCTACCTCTTCTAGACGACGAGCAATAAGTTAAGTTTTGACCGAAGGAAAATCTTCGTTTATCATAATTATTATATTTATCCTGTGTTTATCATTTGTTTGTTATATATTGTGTTATTTATCAAGGTTATGACGTGTTATAATTATTATTTAAAAGATGTGTCAAATATTTGCTATTAACTGTATTCATTTTGTTCCATGTATATTGTAATCATAAAATTGTATATTATTATTGTTATTGTATATTATATATTGTTAATAAAAATTGCTTATTTACAAATCACTTGTTAATTCAATTGACTGATAGGGATATAAAATAAAAATAGTGGGTAAGTGAATATTGCTCTAATGTACAGTAGGTTTTAAGTAGATCACTATAATGGATGTTGTTAAATTTGAATTCAATGATATATTATTATAATATCATTGTATAAGGAAAACGATTCTGAGCGAAAACGGTCAGTCAGCCTATGAAATTACTAAGTATATTTGATGATATTATTGTGAATAAAGTCATTTATATATTTACCTATTTACGTGGAACCTTGTTTTCAATTTTTAATCCTTAGCTATAAAAGTTGAACATTTAATAAATTTTTAACTACAAAATAATTATTAAATTATAAATTTGATAAATTTTGTCAAAATTTGAACTTTAAATGCTTATAAAAAAAAATTGTGCTTTTGTATTTTTAATATTTTTCAACTGCTATTAGAACAATACATCAGGAGCCTTATATTAAATTTTCACGCTTTTTTACCCAGCAAATAAAATTCTATTGATATTTATAGAAAAAAAACTAAAAAAATTGAAAACTGACAATGTCCGTAAACAGCTCAAAAAGAGTCAAAATATTTTCAAAATTGTATGGTGTATAGAAAATGAAAATATAAACGTTCAGTAAAATTCGCATGTATCTACAGTTATTCGTTTTTTAATAACAATGAAATAACAAAACCGCTACATGAGAAATCAAGTGAAGATCCAACTTTGTAAAAATATGAACTTCGAACGCTCATAAAAATTTAATTTGATTTGCTTGTAGGCATTTTTTTTTGATAAAGGTAGACAAACTTATGAGGAATCTTGTATATTATAATACCTTTATGTAATATAAAATATTCACACTGACAAACCGTCTCCACTCAGAATCGTTTTTCTCATGTACAATGATATTATATCATTGAATTCAAATTTAATACCATCCATTATACAGTAACCCACTTGTAACCTACTGTACAGCAGAGTGACATTCAACTACCCCCCTTTTTTACTTTGATAAATAACATAATTTTAAGAAAAAAATTATTTTGAATTTAAAATTCAGCTTCACTGTGTATGACATATTCATTGCTTTTTTTGAATTTGTATAATGTAATTGATAGATGTATTGGCTAATTATTAAATTTAATACACGTTTGATAGTCGATGAACCGAGATTCACTATACTTCGAATTGGTTGATCTTGAGTAGAATCTTCATCTGATTCGTAATCCCAACTACCAAGACACGACTGTAATATAAAAAGTTCTCGGAATATTTTTGTATGGATATAATTAGTTATAAAAAAAAAAATAAGTGAAATTGCCTGTTGATTATGAAACAATACATTTCATTATGTTCTTTCTGCTTACATTTTAAAGTTTTAAAGTTTCGAACACATTTCACATAACTCCCTAGTAGGTAGGTACTTCATTTTAAATCTTTACCCTGACGGCCCTTTCAATTTTTGTAATATTTATATTTTATTGCAGTGGAAAAACGTTTTGTAGAAATTTGTAATAATATGACTCACGATTAAATTCGTATATATCAATATATACGTCATATTATGTGATGGGTTTATGAGTATATACATATTTTATTATTATTTTCCATGACAAAGTTTAGTAAAGTTGTGTAGTACCTATACAATCTAGTTCTGCTCAAAATCAAATTGTATGCACAAATAAAGTAGTAGTACCTATGTTTTATTGCTTACGCTATATTATATTCTATTATAATATAGTGGTAAATTCATTAATTTAGAACTAAGATTTAGATTAATATATTAATTGTATATTGTAAATATACAGTATAAAAATTACATGTTAATAGAAATTTCTATAAAACGGGTACCTATCTATTTATTTTGTGAGGAGCGTAATATTTTTGTTTTGTGCTGCAAAGCTGTTGGTTAAAAACAATCTGTGTGGTACATCGAAAACAAATATACTAGTATAATATTTTCTTTATTAAATGATGACTGGAAATCTTAAGATACAGACCTAACCTCCCCTATCCGTGCTAAGTGTACAGTAAACAATAAAAACCAGTTTTCTGCCATCAATGTTATAATATAATATTGTCGCATCGTCGTCTGCCCATAATACAATAATGTATTTATTATTTATATATACTTAGTAGTTAGTAGATAGTCGACGGACGTTCACCCGCCACCATAGGCGGAGGTAGACTTATTTTTCAAAGTAAGTATAGTGTATACAATGTATTATGTTTTGTGTCCGATTAGCAGTATACCTACACGCACACAAAATCGATCGACCTATAACAAAACAAAAACTCTTAAAGAATGTTTTTACACACAAAACGCAATAATAACATATTACATAGTATATATAATATAATATGATAGTTTATAATAATTTCACTTTGGAATGTAAACATTTATGTCCCGAAAATTCATGTTCTAAAAACTATCAAAATCATCTAAAATCTAAAAACATTGAAATACCTATATGTTAATAGGTATAAGTTTAAATTTTTTTTGTTTTAAAACATATTTTTGTTATAAATAATTACTAATATAATTACTAATATAATTACTAAAAAAAGGTGGGTAAGTGGATGTCACTCTGCTGTACAGTAGGTTACAAGTGGGTCACTGTAATGGGTGGTGTTAAATTTGAATTTAATGATATAATATCATTGTATAAGAAAAACAATTCTGAACGAAAACGGTCAGTCAGCCTTGATATTACCAAGTATATTTGATGATATTATTGTGAATAAAGTAATTTATATATAACCTATTTACGTGGAGCCTTGTTTTCAATTTTCAATCCTTAGCTATAAAAGTTGAACATTTTATAAATTTTTAGCTACAAAATAATTATTAAATTATAAATTTGATAAATTTTGTTAAAATTTGAACGTTAAATGCTTATAAAAAAATTGTGCTTATGTATTTTTAATATTTTTCAACTGCTATTAGAACGATATATTAGGAGCCTTATATTACATTTTCACGCTTTTTTACCCAACAAATAAAATTGTATTGATATTTATAGAAAAAAAACTAAAAAAATTGAAAACTGACAATGTCCGTAAACAGCTCAAAAAGAGTCAAAATATTTTCAAAATTGTATGGTGTATAGAAAATGAAAATATAAACATTCAGTCAAAATTGTATGTACCTACGGTCATTCGTCTTAGAGTTGTACCAAAAACCAAAAACTATTTTCTCGTAAATAGATTTTGCGTAAAAATTCCCGTTTTTCCTTAATTCTTCTTTTGTTTTTCACGTCGCTTTTGAAAACTACTGGGAAATTTTTACTTTTGACCCCCCAAAGTACCAACTAGATTCACTTTCCTATCAGAAAAGTTACTGTTTAAGAAAATCCAAGCACTTTTACTGTCCTAAAAGATGATGACAGACACAAAAAACAAATAAAAAAAAAACACACTTCATTATAAAATCAATACATTCATCGCTTAGCTCAGAATCAAAAATTCAAAGAGTCGTTGTATTTACCTAAATTATTGGACTGCGTATGTGTTGATTTCTGAATACCTGCTTACTTAAATTGAGACGGGTGAATTGATTCCGGGGAAATTAAGAAATGTTCTACTAGTTCATTTGCTAATAATAATTGTTGTACATCAGTTGTGAAAATAATATCTTTTTGTGAAAATCTTAGGTGATGACAATTTCTAAAACAGTACCTATCATTGTATAAAAATTGAAAACTCAAATAAAGATAATTTATATAATAGTATATTATTTATGATTTCATAAGCATGTAAAGCATAATATTATACTAGTGTGGTTTCTATAAACTTTAAATGTTTATATATAACGAACTGTTGAATCATCGATATAATTGCATAATACAATATTTTCATAATATCTGACTGCATCTAGCATCATAGTATTAAACGACAATTTAAACATTTTTTAAAGTTTAACTATAGAAAATAAACACAGAGAAAATAATTTAAGGATATTTTTCTTTATTTGAAAATGTAGTTTTATACTATATAGGTAAGTACCTACCCACCTACCCACCGGCGTATTTATGTGTATTTATTTAGGTACATATTATTTATGTGTAATTCGTACAAACAATCTTTTATTTATAAAACAAAATAGGTAGATGTCTGAGAAGTTATTTTATATAAATGATTATTATTGCAAAGAGGAAATTCTCAGTAAAAATAATTTAAACATGTCTGTACTTGAGAGGTAGAAGGGACCAAGTCCACTATTGTAACTTTTCAGGAGAATCAAAAAAACCGTTTTTCAACTATTTTTATTTTACTTAATTGGCTAG
Source organism: Metopolophium dirhodum (assembly GCF_019925205.1). Taxonomy (NCBI): domain Eukaryota; kingdom Metazoa; phylum Arthropoda; class Insecta; order Hemiptera; family Aphididae; genus Metopolophium; species Metopolophium dirhodum. The sequence goes on along the minus strand of NC_083563.1, from coordinate 17,182,208 downwards.
TGTAAATTCAATTTAATGATTATACCAACGAGGTTTGTTTTAAATTATAGGCTATAGTATTCTCAATAAGATAAATATTTTTTCTTTTAATTATAACTTAGGTACCTATAATTGTTTATTTTACAATTTAAATGAAATATTTTGGACTTGGATCCATTTTCTCAATCACACTATGACTTGAACTCTATTGATGTCTATGTTAATTTTGATTATTTAAAAAATTATATTAAAAAATTTTAAATTTTTAGGAATTAAGGTAATATTAAAGTTACATTGTTTCCCAGTTAAATATAAAAATGTTATTATTTTATCAATTGGGTCCAAGTCTTTACAAGAATTTTGCAAAATCATGGACTTGGATCATAATTATTAATTTATAAATCAAAATTGATATTTGGACTTAGTTCTTTTTGTTATTTCCCAATATCTCGGTAAATACACGTCATTGGGTTAAAATTAAGATAGGTAAAATGACGCGCGTCAAAATTTCAAATAAAAAAAAAAACATAACATCAATTTTAATAAAAATGGACTTGGTCCCTTCTGCCTCTCAGGTACAGAATTTATAGATAATATTAATTTATGTTCCTCAAAAGTTCATTATATTATTCTTTTTATAAAATACATTTTTATACAAATATGATATCCGCACATATGTGTCAAAATAACTCGATTCATACAATATTTATATTACAATATTGTTTTTGTTATTAGAATGGGAAACGTTTTGCTAGTTTTTTTTTCGGGTTTTCTCTGCAGTTTTTCGACCAGCGAGAAGACTTGTATTCCACAGCAGTTTATTGCAGATAGAATACGACGATCTTGATAAACTTTACCCAGTCTCGTTTGTGAATTAAAAAAAACTCGTGGTAGTATATATAACGTAATAAAATATTATATAAGAATCGCGTTATTATTAAAAACTGTTCCGGTCTGTACCGTTTACACGTACCTATATATTATATTATATCCTTGTATAATACGTGTGTTTGTTTGTGTGTGTGTGTGTGTGTGTGTGTGTGTATACGTATAAAAAGTAATGGGAGTATTATATAGTATAAAATATAAAACTACACCATGTATATCCATCTATCTATCTATCTATCTATACATACAACAGAATAATAAAAAAAAATTATGATACCCTTTAACATAATGGTGATCGCTTTTATAACGCATCGAATGTGTTGTTTTACGGCTTGTCACGGACAACTCGACACTAATTGAATTTGGTACCAATAAACTACGTTTACATTCCCAAACAGATGAAATCGGTCCTGTACAGTTAATGTTTATCGGTAAATTATTCAAATTTTAAAACAACATCCCCACTGCTGTACCTACTTGAGAACTATCACACAAAAACGCATAGTGTATTGTATGACGCCACTGATATAGGGTACACAGTTATAGGTAAATTTTAGTGCAACATCACTGTCATACTAAAAAAATGAATTTTTAAATAATTATTATTATTAAAGATCTTACTGCATTACAAACTGTAAAAGTTCACATTTTCCCGAATATTTTGAAAAATACTTGTAATTTTATCTGTTGACTCTATTGATTTGTTGATGTCATACGAAAAACCAAACACATCATTGTAAATCAAATACATCGCTCCACTCAAAATCTAAAATAATGTAACACATTCAAAAACTTATATCTGGTACAATATATACATAGGTATAGAATATTAAATAAACTTTTTTCCATTAATAAATTATACATGAATATGTGCCATATGTGTACATATTAATAAAGTAAAATGAAAAATAGTCATATCTTTGATTATTAACGATTACAATTTCAATTAACCTTATTTGACTATAGGTAGATAAGTGTTATACCTATACGGGATTACACGTGATATTCAATTCTAAATATTATGATATTATAAGATTTTCTGCTATCCTAAAATAATTGACGAGTAAGAATTAGTCCGATATTCTATTTTATACCGGTACATATGTATCTACTACATCGTTATGAGAATGCAAATTACAATATTATCTACAAAGGTATATTGTATAATATATAAAATAAATTATGTAGGTCCATGGCACGTCGCATTTTTACATTAAAATAAATATATTTATCTATATATTATGTATATCATCGTTTCTCAAATATATGTAGTGGTAACATAACCACATTTTTGGAAAAACGACGGATTTTTCTAGAGCCATTTCTCGGTACGGTGGCTGGCGGTTCAGGAACTTAATTCAGAGTATACCTAAATAATATATTATAACTTATGGTTTGAATATCTTTTCATAAAAAAAATAAAAAATACCTTAAATAATAGAAGTATGAATACTTACTATAGTACTATGGATGTATAGTCATTACATATTGATGAACAGTGATGCATATACGTATGTTTATGTATCACTAGATATTTACCTGCACAATCCAGCGTCACTGAAACTCCGGGGAAATAGGTACCTGACTCTCACAATATAACCTCACCAAAACCCTAAAGATATTTTTTTGCCCGTCCACAAAACACAGTAAGTACAATGTTCAGTCTCATCTCAAACACTTTGTATTCATATTTCGTGAACCACGAGTGGTTTATTTGATCGAAATACAATAAAAATATTTTAATTCAGGCACAATGCACATCATTTCATGAGAAAAGTTTTGACTGTTGTTGACGTGAGTTCGATACCATTAAAAAATTGTCAAGAAATATACTCTCACTCTTACAACTATCATTATTTTACCCCGGTATTTTGATCGCGTGGACAACTATTCAGGAGTTCAGATGAATCAAATACCGGAATTCTACAAACTTATATTTTGTGCTATTCAGCTTTTGTACAATGTACTAATGCACATTTTCATACGACCATTATAACTATTGTTATCATTGTATTTTTTTTATTCTATAAGAACTGTTCAGGGACTGTATTATTTTAATACCATACATAAAAAATTACTTTTTACTTGAACCTATAAAGTTTTTTTTTAAGGAGATAACGTTCATAAAAATATGGTTTAATGCTCTAGAACATAATAAGTTTTGATTTTAATTTTCATTTAAAACATAATTGGATTTCTCTTACAAGAGGAAACTTTTTTTTTATTATTATTAGCTTTATTGCTTGCACGTAGGTACTTAATAAAGGATGTACTAAGTATAATACATACTATAGTACTTATACATACATAAAAAACAAAATACATGGTTTTATGTTTTAAACATTTTATTTCGTCTTAAATTGATATTATGTTAAATAAATCTTTAGTACTTAAATTTATAAATATATTTATATGTAGGTATTCTATAAATTGTAAACGTAATATGTAGAAAAATTGCTTAACCTTTGTAAAAAAATATAATTATATAGTAATTAGCGTTGGATTGAATACTCTAAAAATGTTGTCAAACAAAATACATCATGTACGTTATATAATAATGGCATAATACAAACTATGAGAAATACAGTAATTAAAATAAAATCATGAACTTAAAAAACTTTTCATTCTTAATGTATTTAAAATATTAACAATAAATACTCCATTATACTGAACTAGCTTTTAACATGCAAAGCCCCCCCCCCCCAAAAAAAAAAAAATAAAACAATGGCACATCATATTGTATACATTTTACCGCTGTGTATGAATCATAAACAAGGCGCATGCATACTTGAGTACAAGCTAGCTACCTACTTAATTTTTCTTTGCATTAGAGGGTTTTCTCATAATTTGAATTTTAAACAATTTACAGTTTCAATTTACACGAAAATGAGTCTTAACTTTTTTGATACGAAATATCTTAATAAAAATAAACCCGACGCTTTAAAAAAATGTAACAATGTTACCTACATAAATTGATATAACTAAATAAATTTCAATGTCAAAAATATACTTTTACAATTTACTATGTTGTTTATCCCACTATATATTATATAATATATCAAAAATAAGACGTACATTATCCACTTAAATTATGACATTATTTGATGATGCAGTATTGAAATTGTTGGACATAAATATATTACGAAAAGTATTACATTTTTAAAATTTCAAAATATATTTAGATATTTTAACATAAAATAATATATTACACACCTACTAAATGTATTTATTAATATAAAAATGTGTTGAACCTAATTCAATATATTTTAAAATAAAAGTAATATACAACCAAACTAAAACTTAAGTAAAAATAAAAATAACAATGAAATAGGTACTTTATTATAATATTCTATGAAAGTAATAATAATAATAATAATTATAATAATGATGATAATAATTAATAAAATAAGGAATGATTCATCTTCATCATTCTGTAATAGAGGATTATTTTTTAAATAACGAGTAGGATAAATAGGAATGGAAAAGGAATGGGAACTGAGAACGTTTCAAGAAGAAATAAAAACATTTACATTGACAATAAATAATAATACTGGAGCATCTAGGGTATCCAAATTAATACATTTTAACACTCAATTTTTAAAACAAATGCACAGAACTTAAAGAAGTTTTGCTGAACACGTTTTATTTGATATTTATCAGTAATAATGATATGATCCCAGACAATTGTATATTACAGTCCCAAGACAGAATAAACATTAGAACAATATATTATATATTAAATAGAGGAAGATAACTTAAAAACAATACAAACTCGCTTAACAATTCCGACAACTTAAGAGCTTTTCGAGACATATTTTAAATATGTATAAACTATATTCTGTTATAAAAAATGAAACCTAGATCTACCATCTCATTAATAGGGGACATTATATTAACCACTTCAATTGAGTAGGTAGACGCACCTGTTTATGACTATATAATAATATGATAACGAATTCTTGAAGAAGGCATAGTATGACATTTTTTGATGTTTAAAGAAGGATTTTACTTATCTGCCCATAATGTCAATGATTGATATCCATATATATATTTAGGGAGATGCTAACAATCAACAACTGAGGTCATTGTAGTCTGTAAGTAATAGCTTAATACCATCAGTAATAATAAGGAACTGACAACAACTCAATACGACTTTCTGGAGACCATTTCACAAAAATAGCTAATAGGTAGTTGTGATGGCCACTTTAAGGAATACCTGAATAGAAATATCGAAGTAATCTGACTGCACTTCCTTCTTTTTAAACCGCACTGTTATTTAATCAAAGACTCATAACACACGTGGTCAAAAGTCTAAGATAAATCAGTAAAATTATAAACATTACATAATGTCGGATTTTAATATAATAAACTGTAATATATGCTTGTACTATATCGGTAATTATATGTAATTAATATACCGATAACAATAATGACCGATTTACAGATAGCCTGCAGTGCCTTTTCACTTTTAAATTTTTTTCATTTTAGTCCGTCTGCCACAGAAATTATTGTGAAGTTCACAGTATTATTCTGTATAAATTGATTTTTTTAAGCACAGAAGTTTATATTGATGTCAATAAAATACGCCAAAAACAAGAAGTGGATGGTTAGGAAAATTATTTTTGTTCGTCGTGTAAAAGTCAATTGGTTGCGAACGTAAATCACAACACACTGCACACTTTGCATTGCATACCACAATTTAAGTATACGTTTATGTACCTACTCAAATACTTTAATGTCACACCTTTTCAATTTTTAAAATTGTTGTCCATTAATATTGGTGAATAAACTAAGATTTTTTTATTATTATTATTGGCGGACACCAATAATTGAGGTCTGCTGGAAAATAAGAGTACCACTTCGGTATAATTGTTATTATTTAAAAAGCGTCTTGGCTCGGAACTTAAGTAAATACATTTTAACGGTATTACTTCACGGAGACTGTAAATATTCCTTTTAGCAAACTCAGTCGCCAACTTTTAAGAATTTTCTACAAAAATACGTTGATCAAAATATTGAAACACAAAAAGTTTTTTAATATTATTATTTTTTTTTATTTGTGTATTGTTGTTTTTGTACATCGTTTTATTTTAATATTTTTTTATTTGATACATAATATATTATATACATTTAAAGAAAATATAATCGTTAAATTGCTCATGACATTGTTTTATATATTATAGAAAATACTTCATATTTAATTATTGTAAATTTTTGCACGTTTCAATATTAATTATTTTGTACATTTTCATATATATTTACTTAACGATAATCAGATCTTTAATATTATAATAAATAGTTGTAATTTAATTTTAATTTTAAAATTGATATTGTAGTATTGTACTATACTAAAACAGTATTGTATGCACGCAAATTATTTTTCATACTTTGTGACAGATGTTTTCCTTTATATAAATTAATACAAAATAAAATTGTTCTATTAGGTTCTTCAGTTTGAAGACGATCATTGGGTATTGTCTGAAAGTGGTTTTTGCGTTTTTTTTTTATTGCTTATTGTTTATTACAATGAAAATACTAGTTGACCGGATGTCATTGTGAGAACTAGAATTATACGTAATAAAAGTTATTAAAATTATAATTAAGTGGATTGAACTTAAATTACGCTACAAGTACAATATATAAAGTTACCATACGAAGACAAGTACCTACGCAATAATTAATTTTGGTACTTGAGCATGAAACTATACTTTTCCAGTCTAGGTTTATTATGATAAAACTGAAAAATGTGTATTGGATACAATAAAAATGATATAATTAAACTATTTGATCAAAATATTAGAATATATTTAGTGGTATTTAAACTTTCCTGAATGTATGTATTTTATTACTAAACCTATAGAATTTATATTGATTTAAATTACCGGAAAATGTATTTTAAAAATAAATCGTAATATCATAGCAGTATAAAATTCATAACTTTCCGAAATATCTTTAACTAATTAGTTCTACATCTCATGAATTTTATGTGTACTGCCAGATTTACGATTTGTGACGCTTATATAGTATGACTAGGCAATGGATATAACTGAATACTGTAAAAAAATAAAAGCTTACATTTATATCAATTTAATAATATTTAGTTAAATTATGACGTATTGATAAGAAAGAGTGTATGTAAGTGTATGCATACGGTGATTTCAATTTAATGTTGTTTATTAATTATAATCGTTGGAAAAATAATCCTAACCTAAAGCGTTGCATTTATGTTTGATTTCGAATCACACACCTGTCCATCAAACGCCCACGACGAAATTACTTCTTTCAATTGTGAATTACGGTTCCTAGGTTTAATTATAATAATAGGCTCACAGGATACGCAGGCCGGGTGTTGAACACTTGTCTCGCTTCGCTCAACTCACCTAACGATTGTTTTTAATAATATATTTTATTTTTTTAATTACTGTGGTAAGTATAATAATATACGGCTAACTTTTTATTATGATTCTAGATTTTTAAAGTTTTATTAAAAAAGTATATACTTAGCATTATTATCTGTAAAAATATTTTTCCTGAACAGTTTTGAAACTAGGCTAATAAATAAATGTTGACTTGGCATATAAATATATAATTATGTAGGCTTAACCCTGATACTAAAGAGAATGGGTGGTAATTTTGACATATTTCTAGAATTATATGGTAGTTATTCTAAGCTCTTATGAACTTGCTCTATTATATAAATTTTTATTTATTCGGCAAGAAGATAATGAATCCCACTGAACATAGTTATTTGGGGCCACTGGAATTTGTATATTCGTTTTATTTGTATAATGTATACCTTAAGTAATTTCCTAAGGTTCAAATCAGGATATATTTTATCTAATTATTGTGAATATTGCTATCTTGTATTTTAATTTTGTTTATATAGATTTGTTTATCAATTACCTATTATTGTGTTAATTTACCAAGTATAATTATTTCATTCCAAATATGGTGTAGTAAAAAAATGTTTATGCTTAAAGACTCAATTAAAAAAAACATAATTTATTACTTGCCTATATATCAATGTACCATTGACAGCTATAAAACCAGAATCTAGAGAATCGTCGTCTCTATGAAAATACAAAAGCGTAGAAAATCTCTTCAGTAAAACGTGAAAATATTAAAAATATAAATATTATTTCTGTGAAAACTTTTTTTGTTAAACCTCAAAAACTGATCGAGTGAATCAGTGAAATTAAGTTTTACAAATATATAATATTTGTATTTATTTTTGTTTAAATGTATACATATACAATCACTTTGTTTGTTACAACATAGGTATACAGTGGTAGGATATAGCATTTACCCCTAGCTACCTGATATCTATCTATATATATAAAATAACTTGTCCTGACTGATTCATCATCGCCTAGCCGGAACCGATGAAGCTATGTGTTCGCAATTTGATCGGTGGTTTCGTTTTTATGACGTAGACACTCACTAATGAAGAATTTTGAGTAAAGGGGTGAAAAAGAGTTCAAAGTTTGGTATATCGATCAACGCACAGCCCAAACCGCTGGGTCTAAATTTAAAATGCCCAGAAAATATCGACGAGTGCGATACACCTGTTGGCGCAGTGGCACTTCTATGTATTTTAGTACAGAATGTACGATAAATCGAATCACGGTTTCGGTTGTCCAATTTGTTTGCGTTGTTGTTCATTGTTTTTTTTTATCTTCTTTATCTATACATATAAATTACGATGTGTGGCTTGGCGTGGTGCGTTGGCTGCCACCAGTCGCCAAATGCGACTGGGAGTAAGTAACGGCCACAGCTACTAGCTCCCGGATGGGTGACCGGATGGTTCATAGTTGTTAAAAACCTTGCCACACATACACATGTTTGCTACCTACCGTAACAACCGTAAAAACAATCGTAAAAAAAAAACAACCTACCGTACCAACCTTACCCCTACAACAGCTAATGGCCTTAGTCTCCGGGCTTAAGTTCAATAAAAAAAAAAAAAAAAAAATAAGATGTATGGTTTCTTTTTATTCATCGGATTTTAGTACAGTTATCGTGAATACGGTGGCGGAATGGCATTATTTGTTTTGTTCGGCGACAAAGGGAATTCAAATTGTGATATAAGTTCAAGATTTAAATTACAAATACGTTGCTCTTAAAAATCAACTATGAGTTCAATACTATTTTAGGTACACCATATAAAATGTTTTTTCAACTACAAAGCTATACTACTTATAATATAGGCCTATATTTTATGATCCATCTCGCTGGGTCTGCAATCTACCGCAGGTAGATTGCCGACCTGATGATGTACTGTTCGCATAATCACAAAGCGAGTTTCGCGGGATGGCTAAAAATTAAAGTATAATACGATTTACGCTTAAAAAGACATTGCTTCCAAAGCAAATTACACCCAAAAGTAGTTAAACAATCACAATTTTTTTTCGGGCATCGCCGGATAATTCAGCTATAGTACATTAGTACATTATAAAATGTAATGTACGCACTCAATTTTTGTCGCCGTGTTTATTGAGCTACACGCGTATGGTAATAATAATATTGTATTATATGCACATGGGTACATATTGTGTACAGTGTACCTACACATATTATTATTATTATATGCAATGCATATTATAATAACCCTTCTCCGAAACGTCGTCCCATACAAATTATCCCGTCATTGTACTCGGTACCGATGAATATTCAACTCGGAGATTTTGAACACTATATTATGTGTATATAATATTTTAATACATATACGTTATACGTGTTTCTTTTACCAAACAAATATTCTGTACGGTTTTGTACACTCCGAACACGGCGACGGCGCGGTGGTGAAACACCTCCCCTCGTCCTTATGATATACGTACGACCGCGACACCACCCTATGCAGTATTTAAATGAGAAAAAAAACAAAAAGTTGACAGGCCGGTAGTCGATTTCATGCGCCATAATTCATATCTTTGGCCTGTGTAGACGAAGACACAAAATTATTACAATGGCGCACTCGAACTATGAATGGTATATTGTCGTATCGTGTGGTACCTACCTACCACCTATACTGCACATACCAAATTTGTCGCAGCACATATTATATTTTGTGGGCGGTTGTTTGAATAATACGACCCAAACGACCCGTGTGAAGAAAACCATATACCAGACCAGACCTATACGGTTATATACAAATAATACTTGTTAAGAAAACGTACACCGTTACATCCATTATAATTACGCCTCCCTGTAAACGTTATAGTATTACCTACATATAGTATAATATAGTACTGCATTAGGTTAGGTCATTGTAATGTATGTGTGGGCGGAAAATTGAAAACACGCAAATGATTGAGGTTTCGGCTTGAACTTCAACGGGCAGGAGTGAGTTTAAAATAACAAAAACCATAAAAAAAAACAAAATATTTTTCACCGGTAATTTTAAATAATATATTATATTATTATACAAGTTAAAAGGAACTAATCGATTCTAATGTGTGCGGCTTTATTAAAATAATACTCGAAACGTAAATGTGGAAATTTAATGACGAAATCATGGAAAACAACACGTAACATCAACCGACAAAGGATTAAGACAGGTTTTTGTATATTTTTATTCGTGACCGCATATATAAACGCACCTATCTAACGACAAAGTCTTCGAACATTTTATTAGAATAATGCTTAAGCGCGTCAAACCGTAAAAACGTTAATTAAAATGTTCAAGATTAGATCTCGGTAATTGTTTTAAAAACGTTGTTTGTACACATTTATCATACTCGAAGCAAATTAAGCGTTGTATTTTTATCCAAGTAAAACAATATGATGTATGGTCGTATCTATATACTCGTATTATTGGGACTCGCAATAATTCCAACTGACGCGTACCCACGTCATTTGATTTCTACAATGGGTGCAGTATGTGCAGAGTTTGAATGTGTGTGTGTGCGTGTGCGCATTAAACACTAACCGACAATTTTGAAAGTCTACAACCGCAAAGTTTAAACGACAAAATTAAAAACAAGTTATACCGTTCGACACGCGTCGACGGGGCCGATGATAGATTTCTTTGTCGAACTCGATTTAAACTTCGATAGGTATTGGTTTAATATTATTTATTTATTTTTCCCGTCGCGTGTCAGCGTTGTTAGTCGCGTCGTTGTCAACGACAGAATGGAGGAAAAAACACACATGTGTGGAAAAAAAATCAACCATATATACCTCAGTCGTGGCGCACAAGAGAAAATTGATATTAAAGTGCACGTGGCGAACGTGTATACATAATACATATAGGCAGCAGTGTCAGACCGTCGGCGGCGTTATACATATATTACGATAACGTTGTGTATAGCGTACATAAGTTGTTTGAAATATTAGATTTCAGTCGGAAAATGGGCTGCGGGTTCCTCTTTCTCACGCCGTCACCGCCGATACAACGACAATAATAGTGCAACACACCTCGCACAAAGTGTCTCCTCGTAATCCGTTTAAGATACGTATCTATTAGTACGTTATCTGATATAAATAGAGGTACGCGGTTTCATCATTAGGTAGTATTTTTAAAAAAAAAATATTTTTTTTTCTTGTTTTTCCGCATATCTCGCCCAGCGAAGGCAAAAATAATAACCTCGAATTTGAGTTAATCTGCAGGTGTTATCGCTCATCAAACCTGGACGAAGAGAGGATGGAAGTGCAAATTTAAATCGTAAAAACAACCCAAAGCGTATTGGCGTATAACACGTGTTTGACTAATTACTATTTCCACTTTACATCAAACGTCTTAAACCTTAAAATATTAGGAACTTATTAATTCAATCATTTAATTTATTGAAATGCTAATCACTTTTAAGGTAGGTATATTATATTATTATAGATCAAACTCAAATCACAAAAAAGTAACAATCAACATATTTAGAACTCAGACTTCACGACATTTTTATGATACAAATGAGTTTGGCACGTATATATTATTTTGTACGATTATTAGACAATTTCATGAGAAAATAAAAAGCTCCGCTTAGAATCTATAAAATGATATAAAAACCACTATTTAACAACTAACAAGTTTATGAAACAAAGTTAGAAAATGTATGATTCATTCTAATGATGTGTTTTTAATAAATATGCCCGTGCAATGTATGTAATAAATTCACATAGAACTGTTTTATTTTTTCATACTATTTAATTTATATATGTTACGTTTTGTTGTCATAACCTAACCATTTGGAAAAATATTACAAGTAGTTAAAATATCATTTGATGTAATATTATGCAAGCTTGAGCTTTACCGTTGGTTACAGCGTTGTGCTCAATAAACTATGTAAAAATAAAAAACTATACTAAAAATATTATCTGTAGCCTTAAGGTACATAATAATAATATAATATATCATACATAATAATATTTTTTAATTTAAACGACATATAATCCATAATTTTTAACAACATTATTCAACAATAAAATATACATTTATATTGTGAATTTTACCAACAAAAAATCTATTCAGAAATTAATGTAATTGTGTATGTTATTACGTAATCTATTAATATTTGATTTGCATTTTGCTTAAAATTACGAATTTCATCCAATAAAAAATATTTTAGTTACCCATGGAAAATTAACAAAATGTATGGGGTTTTTTTTTCTGTGCAGTAGCAGGTTGAACAAATTATTTTAATCGTGCATTCATATATAGTGAGTTAACTTTGCACTTTTTTAGTCAATTAAAAATATCCTTTATTTTTTTGTTACTACGCATGCATGTCAAATTGACAGTTTTAACTTTTCCGACATTATTTTAATTGTCAGTACCTAATGTTTTAACCGCATTTTAATCATTAAACTCTTGAAAATCACATACAGCGTGTTTAATTGAAGAGCGACGTCAATTAACTAAACTGTGTAATATTATGTTCTCAGTCCAGTTCAAAGGTACCTGCTAATCATCATATTAAAACTTTTATGCAATATTTCATTTTTCTAGTAGCATGGAAAATCTAAAGGCAATCAATAATTATTATTTTGTATGAACGCGAAAACGTGCACAATACCAAAATACAATAAATTATTGGTCCAATCCGATATCAAAATATATAATGTCAGGTATACAACAGTTGTTAATTTTCCTATGAGCTGTATATTTTCAGTGTGATTAATGACGGCAACACATTCTACTGCAGACACGTAATAATATATTTAATTAGTCGGTATATGGTTGGTAATGTTTAGATGTACCTAGAGGTATATTATTGTATTAAAAACAATACTATTTAACATTCGGGGTGCACGTTACCTACTACGTACACACTCCTTACAATATTTTACTGCGGGACGAATAAAACAATATTGTCTGTTGCAACAGTCGCCACTGCCGACACCGGAAACTTTATTGCCACCGCTCCGGCAGGATCTAATCGTCACGCAGCGAACACCTCAGGCACGGCGGCGGCAAAAATAGGGTCAAACGTAGTCCATTATCCGACTGAGACGACTGAGACGACGACCGTGGAGAACGCACCATCTGCAAGCGTAACACCCTCCCCGTCACGTATAGTTCGGCGAGAGTGTAATTATTTTTACCCACCGTAAAATGTTATCATTGTATAGCCGTAGGCGCAGATTAAAGGGGCCCGGGGAGCAAATGACGTTACCCCCAGGAACCTATAATACACACTAAAGTAGGTGTCTGCAGAAATGTCGTTTCTATACTATTAGTTATTACCACTTAGATAATATAACGTCATATTAACATGCACCTATAGATAGATGTTTTTTCTAAATAATATCATTGATTGTAAATACGTATTTATTATATTATTGAGTATTTATGATCAATGATACCTATAATACCATTGGTTATAAATACTGTTTACAATCAATGATAATACCTATGACTTGTACGTATTATTTTGTGTAAAATACATTTTTCGTTTTATAATATATTCGATAACGTCTGTATAATACTATTAATAGATAAAACCTAAGTTATTATCTATAATAATTTAACATCAAAACTTCACGGTTCGCTATTGACAACGACAATAATAGTTGTTTTTTATTTTAAATTTTGGATGACACGAGGTATACATATTTTATTTTAAAATGATTCTTGTTTAGGTATTTATTAATTAATTGTTTTGTATAATATACATTTTTTCAATAACCATTTCGTTCTTTTTCAGAAACGAGTATCTAAAACTTACAGGAACGAATTTGTAATTAGAATTTATATTTGAAAAAAACAATGAGTGTATTTATTTTACAATGAGGTGTTTTTTTGTGTCTGAATTCAATTTTTAAATTAGAAAAAGTTCATTAATTTAAATTTAAATATGTTATCTAACTGTGGGAAAGTGAATCTAGTTAGTACTTGGGGTGATATAAGTAAAAAATGTCCCTGTATTTTTCTAAATAATTTGAAAAAATAAAATATTTTAGGAAAAACTGGAATTTTCACTCAAAACCAATTTTTACAGCCGGGATTTTCTTATTTTATTGTAATTTAAAAACAATTAACCCTAGATGCCTTAAATGTTTTTATGTTAGCATTTTTTATACGTTAAAGTATAATTTTCAAACTATCTTTATAATATTTTATATTATTATATTTTATAACATACAAAATTACATTTTCAAAAGAATGCTATTGCCTATTTAATATTTTATACCATCGGTAAGTCGGCATTGACACAAATGTAGGCTCTGGCAACCACGGCACTTTTATAAATTGTATATGCATTGATGATTTTATATAACTTTCTTGTCATTATTATTGTACAATAAACGTATAAACGATGCAACTGCGGTGGGAGTAATGGATCATGGTTCCAGCTTCAGATACCATACAAAAAAAAAAATAGTCTGTGTATCGACTAAAAAGTTAATAACAATAATACATTTTATAAATATATACTATTATAATAATTAAATATTAATGATACAATAAATGCAATGTGATCCGGAAAAATTAATTTAACTTACCATATTACTAATAGGAAAATAAGTTGTTATGATATAGTAATATAAACTATTAAACATATAACATGCTTAGTAATATAGTCTGACCAACCATATTTGCGCTGACAATCGTTTTTCATAAGCAATGATTTATTATTGAATTCAAATTAAACACATTCATTACATATACTTAGGTACTTCAATGACAAGTAGGTGCACCCGACACCTACTTTAAAGCAGAGTGGTTACCGATGTTCCCCTTACGAAAAAAAATTAAATTATGATATTGTGTAATGCACCAATGTGTGCATCTAATCACACTTATATTTCCATAATGTTTAGTGTGAAAATATGAAGGAACTAGTTTTGTCCGTCACATATTTTACATAGTAAGCCCTTGTGTTTATATTCTGTGATTAATTGTATTAATTATCATTGCGGCTGTCATGTATCTTATGAAATAAAAGCTTTATATTATTTTCAAGTTGTAATGCATGCGAAAGGAACATCGGGCTATTATTTATTCTTTCATACGGACATACAGTGTGTATACTGACTATACTGCAGTACGTTTATGTTTACGAAAAAATTGAACATAAATGTTTGTATTTATTGATTTTCTATATTTGACAAAATTGTTAAGTCGTAAAGTGTTTATTGAAAAATCAAAATTCAATAAAAATAATAATAGTGTATAAAAAATAATAATATTTCGAACGGTTGTCTAGGTAGACCGTTGGTCACGACGATCTATGTGTTCAATCTGTCGTCGTCTGGTGGTCATCCGACATTAGGGTGATAACGAAATACCACACAAATCACCATCAAACTTTGTTCCAATTAGCCAATCTACATAATATAAATTTCACCAAAAATAAAAAATGCTTTTATCATGTGCTATAAACAATATTATTATCACACGACGTCTGCCTAAACTATGTTGTACAGTGTACACATAATATACGCTATAATAAAAATATACGGTCGGTGACTGTAACGCGTGTAATAATAACGTTCTATATGAATACAATTTACGGTGTGTAATAAATTATCGATGTCGAAAATTAAAAAAATAGAAGGTTATTATAATTGTACGTAGATATGGTATGGTGACAAAAACTAATGACACTATTATTTTTCATTTTTCGTCAAGCCCCCGGACACGGCGAAACGCATGTATAAGCGTGAAAAATAAATCGGCGCTAAAAAGTCTGAAGACTGTCACGTGTAAAACTGTATATTATTATGTCATCGAGCAAAATGCTATATTATTCTGTTCCAAATATCATTTGCTCCTATATAGTCACATAGTGCCGACTGCCGAGATGCGGAAGCGTCCCTTTTCAGCCTTCGGCGTATAATATTATGACTCACAAGTTCGTTTTTCTTTCTTATCGCACCCACGACACGACTTCACGATTTCGGTTTTCATCGAACCCATTGCCGGCCGATGGTATTAATTTGTACTCAACATCACCCAACGCACTATATTTTTTTATTGACACTGTTAAGCCTCATAAACCAGATAAAAATATAACATCGGTTTAAGTTAATTTTATTTTTGTTATATTTTTGGTACCTATTATATTGTGCATTTGTGCAAGGAGAAAAACAACATTACATTTTAACAAGTGTGTGCGTGTATATTTGTATACTAGTATGGAATTTACTATTCAGGCAACTGTATAGTATGCCTACGACAATTTGTTTTCTGTATTTAACTCGTACCTTTGATGCCTAGAGAGGCACGTAACTTTATTACAGTTTACCTACAAGGTAAGGGTAGTTTTTCGAAACTATTGTGTTGACTTGGATTCAAATCTTAGAATTTAATAAAACAAAATAACGTCAGTCTACCAAACCTAAATCTAAACACAGGGGAAGTCGTCCTGATGCACGTCCTGATCCATATGTTTCGAATGTCTCTTGCCGTTGAATAAGTCACTGACATTAAAGCTATTTATATAAGTTAGTTACTTATAAGTTATAGTAACAAAATATATAATATTATTATAATGATCATTGATAAAACAATTATACAATATTTAATTCAATGAAATCTACTCATAATATAAATGTAATCATAATATAAATTAATTATAAGGTACCTACACATAATTTCCCATCAGAATCGCGTACAATGATTTATTATTGCACTCAAATATAAGTTTTTACATTTTGGAAATTATATTAATTTGTAAATAAAATAATAATATACACATTGCTAATATTGAATTTAATCAAAATAACTAAAACCGTTAGTTGAAAAGTCGTTAATTGTTATTTTTCGTTTAAATATCCAGTTTTAGTGAGTGTCATTAGTGGATGACTTCTCACCTCAAGTGTAGCCTGCTGTAATTTACTGTAACCATATAAACTTATTGTGCCCCTAAGGTACAGATTGTTTATCTCAAATAAAAAAAAAAAATATCCAATTTTGGCAAAATTTGAATTTCATTGTGTATAAAATAAAAACCAAAATGAATAGGAAGAAAATTAAAATGTTAAAAATTTCAAATGTCTATAAATAGCCAATTAAAATATTTTATGATCATTAGATGGCTAACGAAAAATGTATAGAATGGCTCGCTATGTATATTATTGTGATTGATAAATATAAGTATTTTAAAAAACTAAATCTATTTACAAAAAGTTGGCGGCACAAAGTATTTACAATGCACTACAAAAAAGATCATAAGGAATAAATTGTAATAAAAAAAATTAAACACTCAAACCCCTCTCCTTCTCTTATGTAAAGGCCTAGTGAAAGAAGCCAATGAAATTTTATACTTCCATATGATATTTGGAGTCACGATTGCAGCTATTGTGCGTTACAATCATCGATGGCTTAGCAATTAATTGTGAGATCGGCAATTAGATCTATTATCTATATGATTTTTTTTTTATTTATTTCTTTATTACACAATCTGTTCACGTAAAGACGCGAATGCGATGACAAAGAGAAAGAAAAAAAAGAAAAAAGGACATGAATCATGGAGTCAAGAATACTCCCATTCGAGGAACTTTGACATATTTTCTTTATAATTTGTATAATATGCTATACAATAAATATATATATATATATTTTAATTAATTAACCCACGGCAACTTAGGCCATTGGGTGGTTTTTACTGTATGGGAGGGTACTGTAGGTTTTAAACACACTTATACACAGATGGCAGATTTCTTAGTGGGCACCCTTAGGTATCTGCCTCGGGTGGGCAATGGTGGCACTTCTCCCCGGACTTGCCCGAAGAAAAATGGCACCCACGGCCGAGGTTTTGAACCGGCGTCAGTGCGCGTCGCAACCGGCGCCTTAGTCCACTCGGCCACTCCGCCCCCCATACATTATATTATTATTATACTCTATAGAGAATAGATATAGCATATAATATCTTATAATACTGGCTACTGTGTACCTATGTATTATACATTTATAAATTATAATAAATTAAAAAAATTCATTCCTTTTATGAATATATTATAATATTATAAACAACTAAATTATATTTAAAGCTTTTTCTAAAATAACTGTACCTTTATTAACAGTATTTTTCAAATATAAGTTATTTTTTTTAAAAAGACCAAGGGAGATACGACTTCCACACTCGCCGACCACCCTATATGTATTCACATAAACGATGGTATTTTGCAATTCTACAGATACAAAATCATCTTTTTTGGAGTCATAGGCGCAACTAGGGTTAAAACTCTGGGGGGACTAACAAAACTATTTATTAAAAATAACCTATAGGAGGCTTATATCTAAATCAATAAGGTATATTTTGGGGGGAGGGGGTAAATATTAATCAGAGGGGGGGCTTAGCCCACCCTAGTTGCGCCAATGATTGGAGATAAGCTGAACACATTTTGTCAAATAGGTAAAAACATCTTTAAAATTATTTAAAATTATTATCAAAATATTTTGAAATTAAGGAATGGAAACATTTAGTATTTTGTTGTTTAGCATTCAACTTGAGCGATTCTCCAAAAATATCAATAAAAATAATAAAACCACTTTTTCGAATAAAGGCAGTAAAGGGGAGTACCTATAATAATTGTTCTTAAATTATTCATGTAAATTCAGTTGCACGTTGTTTAATATTATATCAGAACACGATAGTCGCCATGTAAGATCCTTTTTAAACTAAAGGTTGCAGCAGAAAATTGATGTAAGATGTGTGTATGGTGTATCTAAGAGGAAAACTTCCGGGATACCTCTCTGGGGTATCTTTATGAAATCAAAATCCAACCCATACCACATAAATAAGTTATTGTGGAATAGGAAACAAACGGCTATACCTACGTATTTTTGGTTTTCAAAATAATCTCACTGAAAACTTGGACCTAACTTCTGGTTTCTCTCGCTCAATTGATGCATAATTTAAGTAGTGAAAGACGCAGTTTTGCTATTTATTCGAAACGTGTACAGAGAAACTGGAGAATTGTTCTGGTATGGGGACCGTATAACAGTTCTCCCATATAATGTAAGTAGGTAAATAATACTATCCTTCCCTATATGGCTATATGTATGAATTTTATAATCGCACACCTACACATTATATTATTATGTTTGATATAAATGTTTACAATTTACTATTTAATGATACAGCCACAATACTAAGAAATGTTGATTTTTAAAAATTAATAGAAGTAATTGTTATGGTAATAGTTACCAGTATACTATAGTATACCAGATACGAGCTTAGCTTAGTTGGTATACGTATCATCTCTTAATATTATTATTGTTATTATTGTATTATAATTTAATTACGCTTAAATAAATAAATAAATAATATCATAGATATTTTATACCTACCTAATGGAATAATTACACTTCAAGATGTTTCAACAAAACGCTTTAAAAACATTTCAGTATTGAAATTGAACCTGTTTGAACTTATCAAAATGTTAAAGTATTCAATAATTGAACCCATGATATCAAAGTTTTTGTATAATATACGTATATAACAAAATAATAAGTAATAGTTTCATATTTTGTAGTTATATTTTAAAATAATTTACTATTATAGTATAACTATGAAATAGGTATAGGTATGCACTTCATAATGAATATAAAATAATATAAAGTATACATATACATCATACATAATATTATACGTCGAGTAAAGTGAAAAAAAAAACATTAATGTTGATCTGCATTCTGCATCATAATTGTATACTGTGACGCAACAATAACTGATTTATAAACGATTGGTCAAACTACCAAAAAACTTAGTTATTTAAATTTCTGGTTTATGTCTGTATGGATTTAGTATAACTATTGTTAATCATCTGAACAAAATGTACGATTCTACAAAAAAAAAAATTATATTTTATTTTATTCAATATATAAAACAATTTATAATTTTAAACTATAATTAAAAACGTACACGTAATTATTTATATAATTTTGTTTCGATGGAATTTTGATTGAAGTCCAGCAAACACGTAATTTTATATATATTGCAAATATTAATAAACATGAAAAAACAGACAGTGCCCAAATTTTCCACGTGACCGATCATGATCATCGGAACAAGGGAGGGAAATGTGTTGTCTTCCGGAACAAATCCTGTACTCAACTCTGATTTGGCAGAGGGTAAAAAATGATTATCCGTCATTACGATCACTTTGTAAAACGTCTAAACGCTACCCACATGAATATAAGGGGGGTCGGATTGATCGGATTGGCAAGCTCTGCAGACCGTGAATAGAGAATCTGACATCAGTAAGTCGTATGTTTTTATGAACGTTAGCAATGATACATCCGGGGTAGGGATGCGCCCTCATAACTGTGAAAACCATTATCACACTTTAACACAATTAATGGTCTGAAGAGGACGCGAGTTGAAAAATATAATTTGAAAGAATAAATAATACGTAACATTTATTTCTTAGTCCGTATCTTATAGTGATACATAATAATGATTTGTAGGAACAAAAACAAATAATATATATATTATTGAATTTAATTACAATGTTTGCACAAAATGTTTAAAATATTAAAGATTTAATTATTATACAGTCAGTAGATATTATAAACATAATAAATATTTACAATATCTCAGTTTTTTTAAATTATTAAATTACTGAGCTAATCTAAAATTCAAAATACAACTATATACTTGACCAAGCTTAAAAATATTGACAACATTTGTATTGGATATTTTAACTCATCGTGTGAACTGAAATCTAACGTGAATCTGTAGTTCAATATAATATTACCATAATATTGAAATAGTTTATGGCTGGAATTGTACACAATTACCCATTACTTATTTCAAAACTGGAGGCCATACAATTTGTATATACACGAATATACTTAATATTTTCTTTATATTCTGATAAACAATATTAATATATATATTAAATATTAACGCATTGACATCATAATTCGAACGAGTAGTTTCTGAGTTATTATAGTTTACGTGGGTAGGTGCTTTAAGGAAATTACATTGGAAACATTAAAAGTACTGAGGACAGACAAAACCATCAAGATATTGAAATATCGTTTTTATTTAAACATAACAAATAATATGTTAGTAAGTACTTATATCAAAAACACAAATAATAATTTATTCAATCCGATCTTTAACAATGCGTCTTGACAGATGCAAGACGGCTAATGCGTATGACGTAAGTACGGTAACTTCATAGTCCGGTACATATACGCGGTTTCCGTGAACAATTTTAAAATGCAATTTTTTAGAACTCAAACAGACTAATTACGCGCCATTCATTAGAATCGCAGCTCATGGAGAAAAAAATAGGGATATTATCGTTCACCAGTAGACGCGCAAATACGGACGTATCAAAATAATTGTTTAAATGGTATAGTTTCTCTTCGAACGACCCCGAATAGAAAAAGTAGGGTTTCAAAATACGTAACTTTGAAATCAGTAGGTTTGCACCTACCTTTACGCACCCAAACCACTGCCAGCGTCATTTGCGAGATATGATAAACTTTAACATAATCATTTTGTACATATTTAAATTGTTATATCGTTGAAACGATGTTCAGATGAGCTATGACTTATAACGAACATGCATGACGATGACCTGATAACTGAACAAGTTTATTTCTTGTTTAAGTTATTCTTGTTATTATTCATCAGGAATAGTCGGCAATTTAGGAGTGTATAATGTCTCGAAGGGCTATACTTTGATACCCTGCATACCCTGCATACCCTGCATACCCTGCACAATTTTCAGCTTTGCGGTATTTTGAACTAGGCGATACTAGGTGATCCATAACTCATTTTTGATACCTCTCTTTTTGTGCGATTTGGTGCGTTTAACGATGACACCTCATCAACAGCGGTGATGTCTATTTATTCCACACTACATCCTTAATTTTCTTTTTTCTCTTCTCTGTTATTTGTGTGTTTAACAACTCGGTCGCTTGCCTATTTGTAGGTGCGTCCCATTTCACACAATACGGTGAACCTAAATTAAATTAAAATAATACGGCGCGGCATAAGACAAGTGCTATAATACGCGGTATGGGTACTAAACTACATATTATTATTATTACACCATAGGTTTACGGATGAACGATTTCCGACTTAACTACGTTGTAATATAGAAATACGCACGATAATAATATATTATATTACTAGTTGATGAATATTCCGGCTTCGACCGTGTGCAGTTTTTTTTGTGGAAAATTATATATGCTATATATAGGTGTATCTCGGTTTGAATTTATCTCTGCAGTTTAGTCTACCCCTCAGTTTACGGACAAATTGGCGTCAGTATACCTAGGTTTGTGAAATGATTCGACCTATAAGATGAGCAACTGCAAGTCACGGATCGGATTTAACACTTGGTATATTTTCAACGTGGTTTAAACTACTTATTCTCTAAACTTTTGTGACATATCCAAAAACAATCTCTGAAATTTTTGTAAAATTCAATTGAGTAACTTTATAAGTTACACACATATACATTTGGTATTAAGAAATTGTTTCTTTATTCGAGGCCATACGCGTGACGATTTAATCCATCCTTATACAGTTGTACCCGAATTACCCGAAAAACCAATGGCAACCATTCATATCTAAAAAAATAAAAATAAAAATACTTATTTCTACTATTACGATTATAATTTGAAACCAATGGCAACCATTTATAAACAACAATTTCAGTCTCAATTTCCACCGAGAATCTCAAGATCCCTGTTTGACCACCTCTTTAAAATGCGAATATCGAAAAATTATTTCTTATTGTACCTACATCTATACATCATTAATTAGAGGAACCAATATTTGAAATTTCAAATTCATACATTTTGTAATATTTGAGATGTGGCGATGAATACGTGAGTGAGTGAGTGGCATTTGGCTTATATATATATTATATACGTATAAAATGTATATAGATTAAAAAGCATATTTTATTATAAATTATACTTTTGTAGTGTTTTAATTTGATGGTTGATAATATTAAATTAGTTTTCATCTTTTACACAGTTTTTGTGAAATTCATTAGTTTTTCTTACTTCTTCGCGGTTAATTTTAGGCTTTCTATCTACCAGCTACTGGTAAAATATGATATATTACTAATATAGTATATTTGATGATATTATTGTGAATAAAGTAATTTTTTTACCTATTTACGTGGAGTCTTGTTTTAAATGTTCAATTCTTAGCTATAAAAGTGAACATTTTATACTTTATTAACTACAAAATTATTTTTTCTCACGCTTGCACCGAAATAGTTTAGTTTTTGATGACGGTTGAAGCGTTGGAAGAAAGCGACCTTTTTCCGTCCAGCGGGCTGTAAAGTGGGAATCCCCATTGTGCCGGGTGGTTAAGTGGAAGTCCCCAAAAGTGCTGGGCGCACATATCACGAGTATCCCCTGCACAACCAGACACTGAAATCTATACCACCGTCCTTTCAAAACTTAAACTTTTGGTTTCATCGTATATTTATAATATAACCTCCTTGCATGACCCAACGAATACAATTGTATTAATATTTATAGAAAAAAACGTAAAAAAATTGGAAACTGAAAAACAGCTAAAAACAGCTCAAAATATTCTCCGCTCAGAATCTATAATAATAATAATAATAAAAATAACACATCATTGTAAAGTCAATACATTCATTGTTCCACTCTGAATCTAAAATTTGAATTTGATGAAACTCTACTTAATTAAACTAAATTATTGCATCTAACATATTTAAACGTATCTATTTACCATAGCTGTCCTACGTTAAATATATTGTCTAAACAACGTTCAAAGAATGGGAAATTTTATAAATTAGTTGTATCTAAAATTAAAATTGTATTATCTGATGTATTGTTGGATTTAAAATTGAATAAGCCGTTCTAATAATAAAACTGTAAAAACTAATTAAATGTAATTTACTAAGTTTCGCATATTTTTCTCACATTATTTTAGCATATAATTAAAGCAACATTAAATACTATACAGTAATAATATAATATGCAACTCACAGAAACTATAAAGTACTTAATATTATCCGTATTGTAATATAAAACATTATACTGTTGTAGAGTTGTCTGTGTATGTATTATAATATACCTTTTGGCGCTATTACAATATGACCGCAAGCCCCCTTTTTATATTGTGATGAACTTTTATATATTATATAAATAGAATTGCATTTTCATAATATATTACAATACATTTAATGACATATAATTATTGTTTAGGTAAATCAAATAAGTTGTACACTTAAATAGAATATTATATTTTAAACTTGTGATCGCATCGAAATTCCTACGTCGGAAAAACGTAAGTTAACATTTTATGATGAAACTAATTTAAGTATTTGACGTATAAATAGTAAGAAATTATAATCAGTTTATAAATCTATCAAGTTAGTCTTGAACCATAATATTCCTCATCTACAACTAAGATTTTCTAGTACGTAATAAAACTATAAAATTGCACTCTGGTAGCCATTATTCCTCATTTTTTTTTTTATTATGTTGAATAAAGTTATTCTTCACTGTGTATTTATGTATTTTAATGTATATTTATGATTGCTGTTTATAAACTATTAGGTAGGTAGTTGAATAAACTATTGCAATAAGTAACTGATTATCCGGATCATATTTTTCTTATTCAATTTTGCTCCAAGCAATAGTTACAAAGTTGTTTCTTAATATTACAAAACTACATAATATTATATTAAATATTTTATTCATTACCCATCGACAGTTTTACACGTTATTCTACCATTAAATGTTTATTCCTGTAGCATTGTCTTTTAAATTGTTATGCCATTAGTTTTTATATAGCTGCTGTTCTTAAAGTATTTGTAAATTTTATCCACGTCGGTTTTTGGCATTTCCGCGCAGTAATCTCGATAAATTGTAGTTTATTAATGGCCATTAAATGCTGCAAAACGACATAACAGAATGTTATTGAGTTCTTGGTAAACACCAGTCGCTACAACCATAATATACACTTGAACTCTTCTTATGCTGAATTTCAAAACCACGAGTTTTGGTTTCATAAAGTTTCTGGTGTGGATTCTTCATCAGCAGACGTACATCAATATTTCAAAACATATTATATGTTATAAATGTAATGTATATAATGATTGGTAATAGTAATGTAATATTTATATTTTAGATACAGCTATCAATTAGATTAATAACAAACTCTATTTTAAATGTTTTTAATATATAATTTTGATATTTCATTTTTCTTATAATACAGTTTACTGATTTAGTTCGTATTGCATAAAAACTGTACTCACAATTAATTAAGGGAAAAAATCCTACAACTTCATTAATTTTAAGTATTTTTAAGCAATACTATATATTTCAATACATTTTTATGCATTAGTTCTGGTATATTATAACTTTCGAGAATCTGGGCGTAGAACGAACATTTTGGTTGAATAATATTTATTTGAAACAAAAAATATTATGTTTTTCCTTGAAAACCCCTTTAAGAATAGTGAATTTGTTCCAAAAGTTGCATGTGGCACACCATTTGGCAGTTGAATGTATAGGTACTATAATTTATAAGACTACAAAACGTTCATTATTTTATGAAATATTCATCTTATAAAAATTTACGTGGAAAATATTTTCAATTATGATCACAGTGAAATATTACTAATGTAGGTATAATGTTTATTTTATTTTAGATATAGTTTTATATAATAGTGAATTTAGTTATAAAAGTCTTATCTTTTTAATTTTATGATGTTATTTTTAGTATATTAAAAGTTATGAAATTACACATTCAATAATCTTCATTTGTACAATTCTTTATATTAGCATCTAAATATTAGAAAATCGAAATAAACTAAATTTTCCAGTCTACTGAAAATCGTATTTTGAATGTAGGAATAGTTCCCTTTAGGTTCATTGAATACGATAACAGTAATTCAATGAATATAATAGTCTACACTTTACTCACCGTGTGAAGGATGTTAATTTCGCTACCTTCTTTAGATTTTGAACGAAGCTATAATAGGCAAGTTATTGATTTTATCATGATGTGCTATTTTATTTCTTCAGACAAAATATTTAGGAAATTAGTAAAAACCAAAAATTCTCAAAATTGTCCACGTTTTACCGCGATGGGCTGAAAATCAAATATAGACTGTACTTTTAAAAAGTTATAATAAATAAATTTGATACAAATATGTAGGTACTATTTTTAGGGGAACAAATCTCGGCTTAGAATCGTTTTTTAAATGCACCTCTTATCGTGCAGTCAATAAATGCATACTATATAGTATAGTATAATGTGTTAATAATAGCGTAGTTCGGTAGTTGAATTAAAAAAATAAATAAATATAAAATACAAGAATCTTATAATTTGTTTTAGATTGTCTGCGATAAAAAAAGCATTATATTTATAAACTCAAGCATTAAATTAACAGTAGAAGAGGAGCATTTGCAAAATTGTATTACGTCATTCAGTTTGGTACTTTGGCGCTGTGAAGGGTATTATAATTGTTCTATGTAGGTACACCATATGAGTGGATAATTGGAAATAGAGATTACCATTGGCAGGGGGAACTTCGACTAATCCATTTACATTTTATACAGGACTTAAATTACAACAATGTACATTATAATATACTATAATTAATATATATTATATATTATATATTATTTATGATGTATACATATAATAAAGTAACGTTGATGATATAATATATGACATTGTAATATCATACGTTATTATAATATCGTAGTCGACATCGTCGACTTTTTTTTTAGAATGATAATATTTTTTTACGTCGTTAATTTTAACTGTATTGCAATAAACTGTTGACAATTGTACCCATATGATATTTGAGTTCTATCCACCATGTACGATGAACATGTTCGCAATTTTTCGTAATTTTTTTACAAAATTACATACTTGACATAATAACATGTTATTAATCATATAATATTTTATTTTAGCATTTAATTAATAAATAAGATGCGTTGATATAACATCAAATTCCAGTGACAAATCACGAAATTATGGTGAATTAAACGAATATTATTTTAACTAGGTAGGCACCCAAATAATATAATTAAAACTGTGATAATATTCGACTGAAAATTGGGAAAATATGTAATTTTGAATTTATAAGCAAAACATATTTTTAATTAAAATGCAAAATCTAAAATCGTGAATTTTTAATCCAAGCATTTAAAAAGCTAAAAACTTCCTATTAACATTCGTCATAACTTATAAGTATACGTTTTGCTCTTCTCCAAATTATTTTTAAATATTTATTATTCATAGATACATTAATTTAAAATTAATAATAAAAAAATGCCTTTGGATAGTCACCACTATTTTACGTCATAGTGATAGCTCATTTATTCACTTTATATTGTCCATTACTAAATACCTTTCTTTCGAAGGTTTAAAATTAAAGTCATAGAAATACATATTTTTTAAAATTTCTATTAAGTATATTTGTAAATTAAATCGTTGTTGTTTCTAGATAGGAACTATTTATTATGACGTCAGTCTATCTAAGCCTGGCCATAAACGAGTTAAAAAGTTTAAGTTAAGTTAGTTTTAACTTTTTAACTTTCTTTTTAAAATTTATTTTTCATTATCTCACTTAATTTTTAGCTTGACTGATTTTTAACGAGTTATTTTTAATCAAATCTGAAATCCTAGTTACGTTAATTTATAAATAATTAAATATAAATATAATACAATTATGGATGATATATGATGAAACATTTACTTTTTATTATTTTAAACCATATTAATTTCTGTTTAGTATTTATGTATATTAAATTTGAATAAAAAAAGTTAATAACTCAATTGTAAGTTTACATAATATAACTTTAAACTTACCTGGGTTAAAAAAAATTAGGATTTATTAATTCTAATTTTTTTTAATAAATATTTTTATAAATAAATAATTATTTAATCCTAATTTTTTTTAATAAATATTAACTAATATTTTTTTGAATTATTTTATACCAACTTATCTTCACTCAATTAAAAATTATCAATAACTTGCCCAGGATTATGTCTATCTATGGACAGTGGGTACAGTACAATAGTATAAAGCATATAGTGTTATATGTTATATGAGCTCAATATGTTTAGTATACATAGTGATTTTCCCAACTAAAACCTTTCACGCTCAAATAAATTATAACTATTATAGTTCACTTTCAACTCGTTCAAGTACATTTATTGAAAATATTATGCACAAAATAAACGTTTTATTTCCCATCACTGCTTATTCTATGAACATATAATAAACGTACTATGTATAATGTATACCTAGCGTTTAATATTTTATAAATTCATAGTCATCCTTTGCCTTATACTTATTTAATAACCACTGAATATAACACTTAAATTGTCTTAGAATGTTTATAAAGGTCTTTTTTTTCCGTGGCTTCTATTTTCAGTTTTTATTTTATTTTCCTCACCCAGTATTTTTTCATCCGACCGGCAAATTCGCAATTACATTGCACTCTTGTTTCATGTCAAATGCAATTTTTGATCATTACGCATGGCGTGTGACAGGCGAAGGGGTACCATGTGCTTCGATCCATCAAATCGTCCACGTACCGACGCGTGAAAGCCGTTTTTAGCGTCTCCGTCTGATTACTAGACTGCGTTGTTACTTGTTTCTTAATAATAATAATAAAATGCATTTTATATTCTGTGAACTGAAAATTAAACAAAGTCCCTCTTCTTCGGATGAATAATTTGCTTGGTATATTCGTATTTTAAAGTACCTACATGCTATTATGACAAAATGGTATCCTGGTCGAATAAAGCAATCATTACAAATTTAAATACGGTATTATCAAAAGAAAATTGTAAATTCATTATTATAAACTTTGGTTTCGATACAATTCTACTAAGTATAGCAGCAAGCTGGCAGTCTATAGTCTATATATATACTACGTATATCGCACTGTTTTGACATTTCAAGAGACACTATAGTTAATTTTAATATACATTCAACATAAACAAATAATTAGGATAAAACATTTATTGATATGGAAATTTATAAAATATGAAGAAAACAATAGTACGTTGAAAAGATTATAAAGGTATGCTGGGCATTTAAACAATTGTATCTAAATAATATAGTTGCATATTATTATGAAAAATGTAAGGAAAATATTGTACAGTCGTGATATAATATTCTTGGTGTTGTTTATTTATTATATTTATTGGAAAAATCAAATCTGTTTGTATAGTTTTTGTCGAGGTCCAAGTATACTCTTGCTATGTGTCACTTCTCCCCCGCGTTTCATCAACTTAAAACCCTATTCGGAGAACAGGGAGCGCACATGGCTTTCACGGGTTATCATCAGAACAAATTGGATAATGTCTGTGGGGAGGGTTTGGAACTTGTGGTTATTGTACAGTAGATACGTTATGTGTTAATTTTATTTCATGTACGGCTTTCTAATAACTCTCTATATCAAAACAACATTGGTTATGATCTGATTTATTAAGACACTAGATATTTTGTTTTGACATTACACCGAGACATTACACATCACTTTGTTCAATACAATAATTACACAGCAGCTTTGAATAATATTTTTATTTTTGTCAAAACAAAATACAATGGGAGTGCATTTGCCAAAAATGTAATACAACTTGAGATATTTTCCAAATATGAAATAAAAAGAGACAACTATAAGAGACACATTACTTTGTAATTTGAAACCGATACGAAAACTAAAAAGTAATTTTAAAACAAGAATAAGTAGGTAGTACAAATTGCACGTGTTAATAATAATAAAATTGGAAATGTATAAAAATATTATATAATATTATACAATATACAATATACATATTACTTTATTGTTAATTTAGTATACTTGGAAATACCTATTACATCATATTATCAGTCACTCATAAAAGTGTGTCTGATATCCAATATACATATTATGAGACCGAATATTTTGAGGTCAATCGTAATGATAGTATAATAATATATATTATTGATAATCTCAATCATAAGGTATTCACAATCAAATTATCACTATCAATTATACGAGTTCATATTATTGTTACCATTATTATTTTGTCATTCAAACAACTTATTAGTTATTTAAATTAGTATTAACTACACCTTACCTATATCAAATTATCATTATTCAAATAAAGTTATTTTTAATTATTATTCATTCACAAACCGACACCGTCGACTCTTACAAAGAAGGAAATGACTCAATTTTTATTTTATTTTTCGGTTTATTTGGTTATCTGATTAGGCAACAATTAGTAATTACCCTATTTCTCTGAAGAGGTTATAAAGATACAATGTTAAATCCTCAGATTCGGTTTTAACAGCAAACCAGGACGTACCTATCTTGAATCAAGTCAATAATTTTTAAATGAAAATTACTTGGGAAATTATTTTTCGGAGACGTTTATTTTTATTTCCGAAGAAAAAATACATAGGTAACTTGAGTTACGTTAAAACTTTTAACTGCTCTATCAAAAAAAATTATAAAAAGTAAGTTACGTGTATCGTTTAACGATTTATATTTAAAGGCAAACGACATGCTATATGCTTGAATCCATCTGACATAGGCTCAAAACTGACGTCCCAATGGACACCATCAACTGATCAACGAGCAACTATTTGATATGGTTAATCGATAACTATTGCGGTTTAACAAAAATTTTTTTTTTCTAAAAATATTCAAAACTCAAAGTTATTTACATTTGAAGAGTCTGGAATGGCTATTTCCATGGAAATTATAGTATACCATGATGGACAATCAGAGTATCAGACGTCTAAATTGCTTTAGGTACGATTGAAATTAAACTTAGTTATAAGTATTATAAAAGTATCGTATTATTAACAATTGTGAATTCGTTATAAAAAAATTACATTAGGTAAGTACATACAATATACATATAATGTGGATTTGATGCTAAGCCGATTAAATAAAATTATAGTTTCTAATTCACTACATCGTATCATTTTCGCTAAATCTTATCCCAATATATTTTTTCTCTAATTTCAAAAAAGTTTTTCAATCATATCGGACATACTTTGCACTATCATTTAGTTCAGTGGAGCGGTGCCTACTTGTATCAGAGCGAGGTTTTAATTTCGAAACAATCCTCAAAACAAATGAATCGAATTTTTTCATCATTCATCCGTGCCATTTCATAAATAAATACAATGTGAAAATGGCGAATGATATTCATTCCTAGAAGTGAATGTATATATACTATAAAGTATAAAGTGTGTATATAAGTATTAGTATTTTAGTATTATAGAGTGAACAATATAAATGTACTGTGTTTGAAATTCAAGTTAATATTTTGGTCGTTTCGAATATATACTATGCTTACACAAATTGTATATAAATTCGCATCGTCATATTTTTAAGAAATAGCGTGTATATATTGTAATCGTTTCATTTTGTGAAGAAAATAAATACACAGTATCATCAGTTATTGTTCTTACAAAAATTTGCCCAATTTTGTTTAGTAGGTATTTTGAGTTCAAATTTTGATAAAACAGAATATTCAAATGAATAATTACGATTTTTCCTCTTATGGTTTTAGTTATTTTGTTTTAACTCAAAAAATATTATTAATCGTGTGTACTTCAAAAATGTTTGCAATTACTTACGTTTATTATTATCATTTTCTATATAAAACGAAATATTCAAAATATTTTGACTTATTTTAAACTATTTGTATCACGATCCTAATTATTCACACTCTTCTACAACTGCAGTAGTATGTTAGTATTGACTTACTTTTTTAACAATCATATATTTTAATATAATGCATTTTTTTTGGCAAAAATTAGTTCAACCTATCGTGTAACTAACTAATATAAAAATAAATAATTTACAGAAATATAAATATATTAAATAATATCATTAGAAATAGAGCTAGGCTGACTTATCGGTTGTAATTGTTTTTCGTAAACAATGTCTTATCATTACATTTAAATTTAAGTATTTAACACATCTATTACAATGATCTATACAGTGACTAGGTACGCTTAAAAATCTACTATAATAGGTACAGCAGAGAGAGTTTCCCCAGTTTTTTTATCATTATTATTTAATTTATAAAATTCGTACTTTATTGAAATTTTTTTTTTTTCAGTCACACTCGTATTTTTTTCTCAGAACCCCCTATAATAGTATACAACCTTTGAATAACATTTCAGTAATTTAAAATAAAATATTTACGAGTGTACGTCAGAGTTCTACAATAATATTACTTTAGCTGACTTTTTTTGATCACTTAAAAATAAAATATTCCATAAATAATGCTGTCTGCATTACACAGATGTCACTAATTTTATTTGTAATGTGAACCTATCAATCTTGACCAATGTACATAAATATAATATGTAAGGTGACAACAATTCGTAACTAGCATCTAATAGAGATGTGTGTGTGTGTGTGTTGTTAATTTATTTTACAATAAATTCGTATCAATCACTGTTTTCATTACGTTGTTTCAACATTTAGTGTAAATAGTTTTTAACATTGCAAGTCATGATGATAGGTACAAATTTCATTATTCATTAAATTTCATGATATATTTTCTATACGTATCTACTTAAATAATATAGCCATAAGTGTAACACACTAGATTGATTTCATAATAAATATCAAAAAGCATATCATAGAATCGATTATTCTGCTTGATCAAAATTATTAATAAATATATGCTTTAAAAAATATTACATATGTATATAGATATATATCTTATGTTCAGGTAGTTGATTATACATTATATATATAATATAATAAAATACTTAGAAAATAATTATTCACTAAATTCATGAACAAAAAATTTAATTATTTTTTGAATCAATATTCTTATTTCCCAAAATGTTATTTTTTATTAAACTGTTGTTATAGTTATGCATAATTTTTGCTTTATGTTAAACTATACATACTTACATACTATCTCAATTAGATATTTTAGTTATGAGCAAACATTTGTAACATATAGTTATAATATTATAACATTCATTATAATTAGTTGATTTTGTAATTTTTAACTCTCTGCCTTAACCACTAGCTCTGCTTAAAGAAGGTAGAACATTTATTTTGAAGCTTTTTTTTATTCTGCTGTTATGTTTAATTTCAATAAATAAAACTGCTCAGCTGTGTACAAATGCATTTATTGAATTATCCAATCCATATAGATATAGTGTTATGTAATTGTAATACAATGAATTTAATAATTTTATTGAATAGTTTTATTCCAAAATTAAAGTAAGTGAGATACAAATTTGATTCAAGAGTGATCAAGACTTTACCTTTATAAAATGTAAACATAAAATATAAATGTATATAACTGTATTTTTATGTTTTTACTATATAATATTTGGGTTATTACATTATAATAAAACTATGAGCAAAATTTGATACATACCTACATCATATTTTAATATAAACAAGTTATAATAAATAATTTCTTTCAAAAATAATTGACTTATTATAAATATATTTATATTATACATACATAAATGAATTATAAATTAGGTTATGTGATCACCCAAAATATAAGATTTTTATTACATTTATTCGAATTCAAAATGTTATACGCACCTTATAAAAAATATATAGTAATTATACACGATGATTTTTACTTTTTCCTTTTTTCAATGTTCATAAATTATTTCACCATCGTCCCCTCGTTGGACCATCTGTGACAGTATGCCCCTTATATCTCGTTAAATCTGTTAGACTGTTAGAGTGTCGACAGAATTTACAATAGATTTTGTCACAGTAATTGCTGCAATTCTTGAGAGGTTCTTTAAAAGACATTACATAAGTGCATTGCTTTTGAAAGGAATTTCGTCCCACTAACTCTCCACACCAGACAGATTATTGTTATTATTTTGTCTAATTGATATGTTTTTCAAATAGGCTTTAAATATAATGATCTTTTTTACATATTTATTTAAATTTTTAATAATATTTAATTAAAATACATTATAATTTATGTAAAAAATATCATTTTGGGTTTATAACATTTATTATGAAGTCAATCACATATTCATATTTACTAAATTAACGAAAACGATCTTATGATTAAGAATGATCTCATGATTCATTAACAATTATAAATAACTAATAATCAACTACTTAAGAAAATTAAGAAGTAAATGCGTAGACAACACCCAAATAAATATATTTTATAATAATAAAATAATCATTAACATTTAAAAGGATGCTATCTATGTATACCATAATAAATTTACCAACTATCATTTTCATATTTTCAACATTTGAAAATATATGAGACTTGGCGCAAACCATATTGTGTGTTTAATTCTAAATTTTACTTGATAATCTTTAGGTAATCTGGTTTCGTTTAAACATATAAAATTAGTTAATCAATTATCCAATGATGACAATTTAAATCGATTATCCTTTATAATTGTTTAAAAACTCAGTTCTACATAGTTTTATACGTTAGTTTTGTTCTTGGCTAAATTAACAGTTAGTACAAATTTGGCTGTGTAAATTAATGCTGCATACAAAATTATTTGTGTTTAAAACTATTATTTGTTCACCGTTTATAAAGAAACTAATTTATTGTTAATCAGTTTAAAACAACTATATGTACACAATTTATTCACAAGTTTTGAATAATTTGAAGATATTTAAACGAGACATTAATCCAAAACACTTTTAACAAATATATAAATGAAATCTAATGAAGTGAACTTTGTAATTTGAATAAAATAATATTCTTCTGATAAAGTTAAATTATTCGCACTACTTTATTTTATATTTCTCAACTCTACAACATATTTTTGAACAAATTTAATTCTCCTAATTTTATAAAAAAACCTATAATTACTACTAAATTAAAACTACTAAATTCACATATTACATACAATATTTCTAATTTCTTAATGTCATAACTCATAGTGTTATAATAATTATCAATTATTAATTGTATTGAACTATGATTTTAGAAAATTGTATTCAAACCTTTTATCCATTTAATGTTTAAAGTTATAAAATAATTAAATGTTGTTAAAATGTAATGCTAAATCAGATGCTATAAACAGTTAATTCCTGTAATATTAAAATAATTTTATAAATAATAATTCTAAAATTAAATAAAATAAAGTACCAAATTATTTCTTAAAATACAGTGAGTATAGTTTATTTGAAAAGTTTATATTAAAATTAAATATAAATACTCAAGTAAAAAAGTTTATTTTTTTAATATCAGTGAATAAGTATGCTTATAAGAATAGGTTAAATGTTGTTAAAAATGTATCATATTTTATTTCTTCATTCATCGAAAAAAATTTAAAAAAAATCGAACATTTAAAATGTCTACAAATAACTTAAAATCTGTCTAAATATAATACAATATACAATATAGCATTTTTTTAAATTAAAAAATAACAAATATCGTTTTAGGATAAATCATTATTTTACTCTTGACCATCCAATTTCCACAAAAATGGGCAAAACTTCAAACAATTGAAAAAAAAATTTTTCTTTTTTTTTTAATTCCAGTGAAGTATTTTTATTCGGAATGTGTTTGATGCACACGCCTACATTTCTGCTCCGTTATAAATTATAATCGCAATGCGATCTCGTTTTTCATGATCAATAATTATGACTAAACAAATACATACAAATGCCAACGTCAACTTTTTTCCAATCGATTAATTTCAAACCAACTTTTTTGATTTTTTTTAGAAATTCAGTTTATTTATGTATATACAAAATTATAATTGTCGATTACCTAACAGTTTTTGAAATTTATTACAGACTACGTGGAGTGGATTTCGACCTTTGTCCACGAAAATCGTGCTCCAAATTTAAACACAAATTTAAAAAGTAAAAATAATGCTGACAAATATTGCGTAGGTATTGCTTTATTGCTCACCTTGAATAAACCTACCAATTATAATGCTACTACAACCAATATAACTGGCTCGAGTTCTTTATATATGGCGATATTATGATCGTAAATAAAACCACGCAAGCTCCTCTGAACCTAGATATCTTAAAACTGACACTATAAAAAAATCATAGTTATTCTAAACACCTAATCGATCCGAAGCACTTACACACCACGAACCTATTGACACACCTATTGACACATCGATCTAATTTCTTGAAAAATCTAAAATCACTGAAAAAATCAAATCACCCCCAACTATTTCGTGGAATAGATATAACATAATAATAATGAAATATTAGATTTTTCTGACCTGTGATCAGCCTTAATAAAGCTAATATTGGGGTATCCCAATTGTCTGCACGATTGTGTTTTTGCAAATCCTATACTGATCGTCTAAAAATACAGACTAAGATCTTGAGTGTTATATAGATCACTAGATCAGTATAGATGACTGGTTCATTTTTTAAACATCAAAAGTCTGCACACCACACCAATCAATTAAGAGAGGACAAATCTACTCAAGTAGTTATCTGTAATATCCAAAATCCTCTCATATCTAGATAAACAGAACTAATTAAATCAGAACTTAAAAATGCGTTTCTCCAAGGTTAGTCAGGTGACAAATGTTTACATAAAACCAGCAACTATATCCGCTTCCAGTTATGCGTTATTGATCTGGAACCCACTGACCATTCTAATGAAACTTACCAACTCTCATAGCTACTTCCTACTAATAAGTCAAATAACCAAATCAAAAGTAATTTATTATTCAACGCCTTAAATTGCCAAGATTACGTTCAGAAGCAAGTCTAGTGTAGATATCCAGCCTGTTTTGTCCGTTTCAGTGCTTTCCAACCACTTCCAGAAGGTACCAAATCTAGGGAGTAGGGGTAGGTATTTCGTTGTTATAACATTTCTTTAAAGATTATAAGTAGCAATAGGCTTATAATTTCCAAATATAAAACAGATGTAGAAACAAAAAAATAAAAATAAACAATCAAAGAAGTAAATTAATTAATCATTAGTATTTTATTTAAATTGTTTTATAATTAAATTAACACCATAATTTTAAAGGCATTATATTATATTTTAATTGACTACCTACTCATTTATATTTATATATTTTTTTAATTTTGTTTTGGTGCTTAATAAGTTTAAAAAACAAAAACTTGTAAGATTGACAATATTATTATATATAAAAAAAAAATGTATAATCTACTTAGATTGGTTTTAAAACAATAATATTATTATTTTTAGTTCTGCTTAATAAGATTACGAAGCTTTTATAAACGAATTGCGATCTTGAACGTAGTGGTGGCTATACTAATCAGTGAAGATGACTCATTTCTTATACCATATAATATAATATATTACTTCTTACTAAATTATTATTATGTGTAAACACATTAACATAATTAAACAAAATATACGGTCTCAAATATTTTGCGAGTTGGAGATGCATATTATAATTATAATTTAATGAAGTAAAAACTTAATTTTGTATGGTTTTCGACTAAGAGTTTTTTTTTGTAAAATGCACTTGTACCAAATTGTATTATTATTTGTAAATGTAACACGTAGGTACATAATTGTAGTGCTACAGTTCCATAATACCCGTATGCACCTGTTAGCCTATGTATATGTTTTCCGACAAGTAGTTAAAAGAATACACCTTTTAATGTATATGAAAAACGATAAAACTATTTAAGTAAGTAATATTGGGTAGACCGCAGGTAAGCGATAAAGAAAATAATACGACAAAAAAAACGTGTCACGTCCTTTATACCTATGGCCCTAGTACTATCCCTTATTTAGCCAGTGAACATTACCGGAAACGTGTCCATTTCGAATGCTAATTTGAATTGTTGATGAGCAGACCTACTATATTAAAGCCATCGAAGTATTCACAGCATGAAAATGGATTTCAAGTGAATACCAAACAAACCATTTATATACGTTTGCAGTGCTCCTGTGCTAGCTGTAAGTAAAGACAAACTCAATCAGACCGGTACATGGGCCTTTGTAGATGGTAAATGAGGAAATTATATGGCATAATTTAAATATAATGATAGCATGCACTATGCAGTGAAACAGCTAGTAAGTCAAAATAGATAATAATATTATGTAGAAGGCAAGATAGATGGATAGAGAGTATCAAAGGAAATATTATACTCAATTAAAAAATAGGAAAAATTATATATTAATCCTTGTGTGATGAAACGATAAAAACGAAATAACTATTAGTTCGATATTTTTTTATAACTCCATGATATTTTGTTATAATAAATTCGAAAATAATTATTATATTTTAAATGTATAAATCTCCAAAATAGAGGAATTTTTATTAAATTAGTTATTTTTAATTATTATTTAGTGTACCTACCCTATATGTAAAAAACAACATAAAATATATTTACAAACATATAAATGTCAAAGCAATTATTCAAACAATCAATTTATTTTGATGGTTTGGAATTTTGGATCTAATGGCTAATATGTAGGTATTACCTACGTTTAAAAAAATTTATCCCGAATTCAACTCCAATATAGGGTGAACAATGAAATGGAATGTTTTGGATGATATTAACGGACTTATTGTTATTTTAAAATTGCATGTATAATGGTATACAATTAGGGATAACAATTTCTACCAGAATCAATATTTTATTGTTTTGGTAGTTTTATTTATGTTGTTTATGTGTACTTAATATTAGGTATGGTTTTTGTATTTATTTATGAATTAAACATTAAAAGTTTAAAGTGTAAAACATTATTAACAAAGCTTGTTTTATACGGTTTTAAATTTTTATTTATAATAAAATTCATATATATAGGTTATCATAGATTATTACATGGACAGAATTTTATAAAAGTATTGAATGAATATTTTGGTATAAAAAATAGTTTTTATTTTCATTTATCTGTCAAATATACAGAGTCCATCTGTCAACATATTGTAAATTAATCAAAAAAATTGAATTTTTTTAGAGTGAGTTTATACAAAGGTAAATTAAATAATTTTTAATTTAAATTGTCAGTCTTAGTCAAAATAACTGTTTACCATGTATAAGATACTGTTTACGAATGAGTTATTCATTTTTGTATTACAAAATTAATATAGCTTGATTTATGCAATTTTAGTTGTTATATAAAAAAAAAATATACATCAGAATTTTTTTAACTATACCTAAATGTTATAAATAATAATAATTCATATGATTAATGCTAATTAAGTACAAAGATAATAAATAACGCTGCTGCATGATAATTTAATATGAAAATAATGTAATATTTCTCTAAATCATACTTCAACAAATAAACGCCACATACCAACGAAATGTCCGCAAAATATATATTAATCTGAGATTAAATGCAGCTATTGGGTTTGACCACTTGGAATTGAGGATTGTACATTCTAATTTAAATTTGATGTTTCCTTCCAGCATAATGGTCAAAATGGGTTTTGTACAATCCACCGGTTTATTACAAACTTATCTTAGATTGTGCAAAAAGCCTATAGTTATTTTATAGGATTCAATTCCGTTGGATAAATTACTTCATCTTATTGTAACGATACTCCCAATAGAATATCCAAATTATTGAATTTGATAACGTTTTTCGTGCACCGAAATCATTGTAGATTATAATTTATAATTGTGTTTCATATACAAAAACAATTAAATTTTTTAATGAATACTACTTTTATCTTTTAATAATCTCGACATTCTATTACATTTGCAATATTAGTGTTCCGTATAATAAACCTAAGTGATTAATTTGTATGCATAGAATTTTAATCAAGATAGTGTTAAAATTATTGTAATTTTTTTTTTTTAATTTTCTCACTTAATCGAACGTTTAAAATTTAATAAAAATATATGACTTTATAATCATTATAAGCAAAAAAGGTTTGGGTATCACACGATTTCACATTGCCCATTCGGAATTTTAATAGTTAACTGTTATGACTAAGGCTCGGAAGTTGATGCATTTTGCATTTTTTTTTGGAACTTTTTAGATGATGCTCTCCTGGCCACAAATGTGTTTCATTAGCATGTGAATCTGAAAAACTAAATTTTGTTTTGCATTTTTCGACATTTTTAGTCATTTTTATTGATTTCACACTAGTTCACTTCTTATCGTTTCTTGTCTATGCCGATAACTTAAAACTTGGAAATTACCAAGGACTAAGATTAGTACCTATCCGATTTTATCTCGACGTTTACATTTTGTCGTTGTCGTGTTTTCCAACAATCGATTAGTATCCGATTTTATCTGACCGATTACAGTCGTAATTTCAGATATGTCCCAATCACTTCAGTGGACGTGGAGAGAAGTTTTTCAAAGTATAAATATTTATTAACAGATAATCGTCGTTCATTTACTTTTGATAACATCAAAAACGCTCTAATTATACAATGCAATGATTTTTGAGTAATTTGTACGGTTTGATAAATTTATAGAACAAATATTTTTTATTTCATTTTTAAACACATTACCTATTTGTCATTTGTCATATTTTGAGCAATTTGTAAGTTTTGATAAATGTATATAGAATTTTATAGTAAAATAGAGTAAAATATTTAAAAAAAATGTATTTTTATAAATTTAAAACAAATATTTGTAATTTTTTTAGGTCATCTTTTAAAGACATTTTTCGTCATTTTTATGTCATATTTGCATTTTTTTTAGGTCATTTTTTGATGTTTTTAAGTTCATCAACTTCCGAGTCCTAGTTATGACTTATTTACATCAACTGTCTAAATATTAGGTAGGTACATATAAATAAATTAAATCACTAAACCCGTGTGGTTGTAATGTTGTATACATTGTAAACAAATTATGTTATTTGTTATAGTAATTATTTTATTATAGTTAATAACTTAATGATTTTTAAATCTATTAATACATAATATTTTAATGACATATTTATAATCATTTTTTAAAAATGTGAAATATAAAAAAAACAAATTGGTCTCATTTAGATAAATTACAAAAAAAAAAAAATGAAAAATGAAGTGTGTTTTTTTGGATTTTCACATTATAATGAGATTTAAGTTATATATTATAATATTTAAAAGATAAAAAGTTGTAATTAAGTTTATTCTAACGGTAATAATGTGCTCTTAGTGCATCATTTTATTTTAATTTATAAGTGTATTAAATGAAAAAATTCTAATTTAGAATTCTAAATTAACATGATCTATGATTATAAGTAAAAATAAATTCTGTGGCACCTAACTTACCCGAGGTATATAGTATATACCCTCCAGGAACCTTTAACTATGTAATACGTGGGAAAGTAAAAATAATTCATCGAGTAATTCAAATTGCTATAATATCTGAATTAGGTAGGTACTATAAATCATAATATTATCGTACTAAAAAACGCTATTCAGTAGCTATTCATTTTCTAGTAGAAATCATTAACATTTAGTATAAATGACAGACATAAAAAGGTTCATTTTGAATTCATTTTCGTAAAAAAAATGACTGGATGAACAAAATGTAAAAAAGTAATTTTTAAATAGAGAAAAAAAATTAACTTTTTACAAAATTAAATTAACTGTCTTCAAAAAAAAAAACCACTATGAAACAAGGCCGTAGTCAGAAAACATTTTTTATATTTTAGAGAGGAGCTTACAGTATAAATATGTTTTTTTTTTAATTTCGGGGGAGGGGTCTGAACTTTAACCCCCTCACCGGACTACAGGCTTGCTATGAAATAAACATAGTATTAACTATTAATACTATTCTGGTAATAGTAGACAAATAATATATATATACAGACCAGTTCTTTAATATTTTTACTACTTTTCAGCCAATATCATACTATCGTATAACTATTAATACTATACCTGCCTAACTTTTTCCGAGTACAGCATACTGCATACCTAATTTATAAAAAATTTGATACTATTGAAGCTATACTACTTTGAGATGTTCAAACAGGAACTGTTCTCATGTCTGTTTCACTTTTCATTAAACTCTAAAAACAAAATTTAATTTAGTTTAT
Source organism: Metopolophium dirhodum (assembly GCF_019925205.1). Classification (NCBI taxonomy): domain Eukaryota; kingdom Metazoa; phylum Arthropoda; class Insecta; order Hemiptera; family Aphididae; genus Metopolophium; species Metopolophium dirhodum. The sequence continues at coordinate 17,140,037 of NC_083563.1, read as the reverse complement.
AACAATATTAATACTATTATAGTAATTTTGTACATAATCTCTCTCTTTCTCTCTCTCTCTACTTCTTAACTAATTTGGACGATAAGACTTTTTTTGAGATTTTCAAACGGGAATTTGCCGGCTATTGTCGAATAACAAATTTTTATAGGACAAAAAACTACGTTAACATCGACAGATGTAAACTGTCTATTGATGTTTATTTTCCATCAAAAATTATATATAATTATATATAATAATAAAATTATTATAGTATACCTCGATTCCATTGGTAAGTTGTCATGGAATTATGGTTCGAAGTTGAGTAGGTATTATATAGATAATAGAAGATGGTATTGTATTTAATATTGATAATATCCCAACGCACAATAGTACTATATATCTATTATCTAACGATAAAATGAAGTCACAATCATGCCATATTATATAACATAAATGAGAGAATATAGAACATATATCTGAGAAAATGTTGCATTTTTTACCACACAAGTTTTATATTATAAAATTTAATATAAGTTCAGAAATGTTAACTTAATTTCTTTAAAACTATTAATATATTGTGACAGCATTGTTATCTTGTAAATTAAACGTGTATATTGAAGTTTTATTTTTAATGGTTCTATGGACTTCGACCTCATAAGAGAAATATTTTATTTTTATAAAGTATTCGTTTTACAAGTCGAGATTAGAAACAATGATCAACACAATCACTTACCAACAAAAACATAACAATTTTATTATTTTTATTTTGAATGAAGCACTTCAGAAAATTACATTTTTCCACTAGTGTGATTTCGTTTAAAATAATATAAATGAATACTAATGGCTTATACAATGTTACAGTTTTAGAAAAAAGTCATCGAGAAAATAAATAATAAGTTATTTACGAACAGACGTACCTATTTAATAATTAAAAAACATAACACATATTATGAACTTACATAATATAGTAGACTCTCGATAGTTCGAAGTCGGTGGGACTTAATATGAAAATTATCGAATTACCGAGAGTTCAAATTGCCAAGTCGTTCGAAATATCTAGAGGGGAAAAAAAACAATTCAAATTACTGAGTTATGACAAAAAAACTTCGTACCTACGATAAAAATTTGATAGTTATCGGGAATAAAAAGCTACATTTATACACAATTTTAAAATAAATTATTAATAAGTTATTAAAAGATTATAAGAAATACCCTTTGGTGAATACACTTAGAATTGCTGAGCGTTAGTTTTCCCTAAAATTTTACCACGAATTACCGAGTGTACTTAAATGTATTCTTTTTATTCGAATTACTGCGAGGATTTTAAGGGAACAAGCAATTACTTCCAATTACCGAAAGTTTCAAATTATCAATTTTTGAACTATCGAGAGTCGACTGAATGTATAATAATATGTATAATGTATATTATAATATACTTTTGCATATTGCCTATTAATTTAATTTCATTTATAAGTCTTATTTTTTATCCAATTTGTTCATAACTCATAATATGTGTTAATATTATGATGAGATACTTATACTTAATAGTCAATATCGTAAAATATGATTTGTGAATTTCACTAAAATATTTAAATGATAATTATTCATATTTTCAATTAAGTCGTTAGAGAGTGATTCATTTTGACTCATCAGTCATCAAGTTATGTTTAAATGTTTCATTAATTAGTGTAAGTATCATATTGTCTCACATAATACAAAAAGTATATTATTGTAAATTTATATTTAGAAAATGTTATGCTTTTACTGAAAATTATTCACTCGTTTTAATAGTTTAAACAATTCAAATGCAATAATTAAGTTTATTTTGCGCGTTTACTCCAGCAATATATTTAATAAAATATTATCATAGTTTTAAATAATTTTCATATTTTAGATTAAAGACTGAAGACAGTTAAATTTTAATTACAAATAAATAGTTTGATAGTATTTATTATCACTATTGAAAATATTTTTGAACTTTCAAAGTTGCATTACATTGTTCTATTAACGAAAAAACGTAAACATTGCGGCATTAAGTGGTTTTCTCATGGATGAGTGCTAAAACCGAATAATGAAGTAAATTATTTATTGTTGAAAAGTGTATTACCTAACGAAAAAGAAAAAAATATCTTTATGATTTCTCGCAGTAGAAAAATGTAATAAATTATTATTATTATACCCGTATTTGTTTGTTTTATAACAGTCAATTACTGTAAAAATGTTTTTAACTTTTCCTAAATTTATATTTATAAGAAATATTTAGTAAAAAGTACCTTTATAAACAATTCTTAAATGACCATAAATATATTATATAAGGCCTAAATTAATTTATTAGATTGATGCAATTGCAAATAACTGAAATATCTATGTTAAATGTTTAAGAAATACACCATTACCTGATGAAATCCAGTAGAGAGTAGAGTCGTAGAGTACGTTGAAATTTTAATATAAAGGTAATGATATTGAAGTATGAACACTGTACAGGTACTTTAGTACTTACCATTCTTATGCACCGATATATAATTTCTACGGCTGTGTACGGTGTAGTGGCTAATGGCTATACGTATTTAATATAGAATTTGTTTTACATTATCTTTATTTAATAAGAACTAATAGATTTTATTTTATTTTTAATGATTTTCTGTGTACAATTTAACCTCATTTTAGTGATGCAATTGTTTTTACATTATATATTACAGCTTAAATATATTATAATATGTTTTTAAATTTTTCTTTACAGCTTTTATTACTTAACTACACTACAGCTCGATAATTAAATAAAATATACATAATATATGCAGATAATATTAAATACTATCTAACTTACAAATATAATACAAATGAACAAATGTTATATAATCTATTATGTTTATATTTATGTACCTATATAATATTATACACTCTATTATACAAACCTCACGAGACCCAAATTATTTATAGAGAATCGAGTGTGTTATTTTAGTTTGCTATTTTGCATTACCTAACTTGACAAAAACAGACAATGTATATTCAAATTATCAGACGCCAGCCGATTCGCGTTCAAATAATCAAGTTTCAATATTGATTCCGGTTAAGACCACCCAAATGGGTTCGGATTCTTGTAAGTTTATATTATAATTTACAATTTATATTCAGAATGCTGCACGATAAGTTTGGTTGATATTTAATAAAAATGTGGGTTAACAAAGTTACGGCGAGCGCGGTGATTGCATGCATAAATTGTCAATTATTACCGATGGTCGATAAGAAAATATCGGCAAAATGTCACTCTGCGCGGTGCCTATAGGACGAAGGACTTGGCCGAAAAAATATAACTTCTAACTCGATTCTTATTGTTATATCACTGCCCGAGAATTGATTCGGAGGGGGTGAATCATACTGAAATGAGCTCGAACAACAACGGCGGACCGGGGAAAAAGTGAATGCGATTTTTCCACCAAAATGTCAAAAGGCTGCTGCAGGACAGATATATATGTTTTTTCGGTTATACACGCGTACGACATACAATGGGACCGTATAGCTTTTAGCGATGACCCGACCGCAATGATTCATATATTATTATTATTATCCTCATCGCTACTATCATTATTATTATTATTATTATTATTATTATTACGGAATAGGTGTTGTGATGGCGACCGGCGGGACGGGCAGAAAAACGATTACCATCCGAGCGAAAGAGATATTATTATATTATATAGGTATACTATATAACGGCGGAAAACAAATTGCCGGGCCGAGTCGTATTTTAATAATGACTCGACGGCGGCGGTGTCGGCTGAACGATATAGTACCACGTTCAGTCAGGTACACGATACCTGGTATACAAAATATATAATATTATTATTATAATATATTAGTATCATCATCATTGCGCGATGAGCCGATTATTATCGGATTGCCGTGTTTGGATCCGCGTGAAGCCGATCGTTTTATTGCAGTTATGACTTACTTATATATACCTTTACTGACACCACGTGTAGTCCAATATATGCACGTCCGTAGTAAGTCGTCTACCCCTCAGGATAGCTGGTCCTGAAAAATTAAACCAATCGTTGTTTTCGATATTATTCATCATACCATAGAAGAAAAAGATTACAGCTTGTCATTGAAATTTTATTATTGAATTTTTTACGACTTTTACGGAAGTTTAAATGTACCTATAGGTAAAAAGTCTGTGCATTTTTATCGAACGTCTATGATACTAATGCAGTTTTTAAACTGCAGTGAGAGGAACAATTTGAGTGACATAGTTATTTAGGCCCGACGAATTTTTCCATTACGCCCAGTTTCCCCGTGCATAAATCGTACAAATCATATAACATTTAGTTTTGAACAAAAATAAAGTGAACTATAATTTAAAAGTACTTAAAATTATATATACGAACGTCATATTATTATCATATTTTATTTAACTCTCGTGAACAATAATATTACTAAGTTTTCTAAGAAAATTGATACCTCTTGTTCATAAGCTCAACACCATCATAATAAACTGCATTAATGTGGCGAAACCTTATTTATGGAAAATCCACAGTTTGGTGTATTTGTGTCTGCATTATTATTACCATTATTATAATAATTATTACCTACATCTGACCATGACATTCCAATTATTATCGCGTACACTTTGTATTACGATTAATTTAAATTGTTTACGTTTTTTTTATTTTATAACTACATTTTATATTAATATAATAAACGTTATATACGTTATATACAGGTACTTTATTATTTCAGAGTTTTTATTGAAATAACATAATATATTGTAAATTTGGTTCGTTTGGAAAATGTACCTACAGGAAAAATAAGAAAGTTGATCGAAAACTCATTTGGAAACTTTCCACCGATTTTGCGTACCTCAATATTAATATACGAATAGTTTTCTCGATGAATCGACCAAAAATCATCAATTATTAATTTGGAGGTGATATAAAATATGTATGTTTAGTTTTAATAAATATATTCAGTAGAGTAGGTACTATAATATTATATAATCCAATTCTGTATATATTTAGGATTAGGAGCTTTATAGTTTAGGTACACCACCAGTTATAATGCCTTTAAATTACAATATTAAATAATATACGAAAAATGTTTAAGTTAATTATAAAATTCAACACTAGGTTTTTAGTCAGATATCTGATTTTAACATAAATAGTTACACTTTGCTAAAACAAAGTCTAATTTATTTATGTGTTAAATTTGTATTGCAATTAGTTTTTTGACGTTCGCCCGTCAGACATTTTTGTGTCCCCTTGTTTGCAGCTGTTTCGTGTACTCTTCGTCGTGTTTTGTGCCACGTCGTGGTCGTGCTAGTTTCCTCTAGACTTCGCGGTATCACCCTGTTTCTGCCTTATATCCGCTGTGCAAATAGTCAATGATCTGCAGTAGCCGTTATTTCTACCCTCCACTTAACTCCTTTTAATTGCTTAAGATGAGCTGAAGTTACTGTGGTCAGAATTCCAACCCTGAACCATAAGAAATATTTGTGTAAAAAGATGATACCTATAAATTATAAATATGGCTATTGCCGTAATATTGTGTACATTTAGTATTTACACTAATAAACGTTAATATTGTTATGTAGTTTATTTGGTTTTTATTTGATATTATTAAATTCTTCAGTTTTTTTATCAATGAACAAAAAAATGTATCAACAAGGTACATCGAAAAACCAAAAACACTGCGATTTCACGAGAAGAACGATGTGTAATAAAGCTCTCCGTGGGTTTGGATTTCTCCAATTTGCTTAGTAATTTTATATTTTTCTCTAGAATGTTCTATTTTAGAATATGGTTTTGCCATTTAGACTCCTCATTGTCAATCTTGCTCAGTGGCGTTTATTCAGATTGTATTGTTATCAGTATTATATGTATATTCTATAATAATATTAGCTAACAAATTTTAAAAGAGTAAATAACTTAAAAACTGATAATGATAAAAAATAAAGAATATCCAAAAATGTTGTTTTGAAACGAATTAAAATTATGTGAAAGAGATATTTGCAAAAACGTTATTGTTTTCTGTAATATTGAGTGACGTCTTACGTAAAATTGATCATTCCGTACACTGCAGTCCTTTACACGCTACCGTTTTTCCTTAATTTGTATGTTGTTTTTCCCGGTGCTTTTGAAAACTATTCGGAATTTTAAATGTTGACCTCGCGAATGCACCAACTAGATTCACTTTACCATTGAACAAGATACTGTTGAAGAAAATTTAAACAGTTTTATTGCTCCACAAACCGTGATAACGGACAACAAAAAAAAAATATAAAAAAAACACACATCATAGTAAAACCAATAGGTACTTCACAATCGCTCCTTCAGAATCTAAAATTAATAAATTAAACAATATATATCCCGGGGTAGTGTCAATTAAACTTGATAAATGTACATAATTATAAATACTTATATCCATTATACAATATGATCTATAAAATTATATCAATATAATATTTAAATTAAATTTTTATCTGTAGTTCAACAAAATGTTTTTATTGAAGTAACAAAGTGATATTATGTCCTTGCAATAAAAAAAAATAAGGATCTCTAAGAGATGAACTAGTTATATTTATTTAAATGTTTTTATGACTTGGGGCTTCTGGTGGTTCAATAGTACATGTTTGAATTCATTATTAATTTTAAATGATTAAAAATAAAAATGTTTATACTAATACCATATTAGTATAATCGATATTCTAGTAAAATTGGCTTGACATTACATTGGAAGTTAGAACGAGAGTGGTAAATTGTTTAAAGAGAGGAGCGTTTTGGGAACTAATAAAGTTTTACCAGGACACATACTTTAACTGCTCTTTGGAAGTATAGTATTAGCTACGGGGCTCTCGCCAAAACGCCCTTTTCTGTTTACGATCAGCCAAGAAAAATAATCACGTACCTTCCTGGCCTTCTATTTGCCCTACTGTAGGGTGTTTCCTATGGTGCAAGTATATAACGATACTTGAAGTCCAATAGACCATAAAACTTTAGTACCAACAATTCAAATATTTTTTTAGTTATGTATTTTTAAATTAGGTTAAAATAAATTAATGCACACGAGTAAATAGTATCACAAACAATCAAGGAAATAATATGATTTTATTTAAAACACATTTACATTGCGGTAAATTAATATCAAGCATTACCTATTTATACTTATTCGTTATTAGTTATTACACTCATATAAACTCATATGATAGATATAATAATTTCAATTCAAAACCACATTTTCGAATAAGTTTTAATAAAAACGCATAGTAGGTATTACTGTATTAGTATACATTTATACATTTTAAAATTACGTACTACTATAACAATAACATAATAATACTAATACAGTAACACAATGCTTTAGTAAAACGTCAGTATATTGGTTAAATATTAGGAAACAATACACAAGAGAATCATTTCTTATTATGGTTGGATAGGTACTACCTAAAATACTATATTATATTCTCGGCATAATAATACCATTGTTCGTCTTAAAGAAGAAGAGACCTACAATGTTATTGAAAGTCATTGAATAAGTTCTAAAAAAGGAAAATATATGATAAACACAAAACGTGAACAGTGCGTGGTGACATTTATTTGGCATCAAAGATTGTGATCATGGTTTAAATGGATCAACAAGTTTTTCATATTTAAATGACTCAGCTTATCCTTTCTTCTGCACTAAATATTTCATAAAAAGTTGTCAGTGAATGCGTTGACATAACATATTTGATAATGTAGTGGTATACTTGTTATTGTTCGTTACGTCTTACAATTTTAGAGATATGCGTGTGATCAATTGTATACGTATATTTTATACAGAGGACAAATTAAATCAACAGATATTTATCTAAAATATTTTCTTATTGATAGAATAAATATTCTTTTTTTAGAAGTGCTTCTAAATTGTAGATTTAATTTTTTTTATTAACCCTTAGCCTCAACTCAGAGTAAAAAGTCTGTTATTTTTATATTTTAGTACACATACGATTTTAAATTTAGGCAGGATATAATAATTAACAGTTAGCCGGTATCTATATAAATAATATAAATATTTTACTTTAATTAGTATATATTATATTGAAATTAGGCTCTTACAATACGCGCGGTTGTTTTATATTTTGTGCCTTATAATTCTAAATTGTACATGGATAATTAATTTGGTACAAAACGTTAAAATATTTATTTAATATTTAAGAATATAGTTCATATTTTACTTTTCACTTAATGGCTTATCTAATAAATTGGTGTTATTAATTTATTTTAAAGTTACCGATAGTAGACCTTAAACAAGTATGAGGTACCTGTATTAATATGTTGGATTATTCATTGTAATATGTTAAAACGATTTCAGGATAGAGTAAAGAAAAATGTATTTACATTGGTATTTGGTAAAAACTTATTTAATTGGATTACAAAATAGGTAGATATAACCATGATTTATTTAAACCATGATTTATTATTTGTTATTGCATTTTTCGGAACCTACACGGATTTGCAACCTCGCATTATTCAATTATTTCCCCCTCACAGTTCAAAGGGTTCGAAAAACTCACTTACATGACTCTACCAAAATTAAACGAGTCATTCACTCGGATTGGCGGCCTATATCAATCAGGATTTCTCATAAAGGCAAGCAAAGACCATGATTAAATAACCACATCCATTGTTTTTTTTTTTGGTGGTTCCACAAAACAAAATTTAAAAGGGAGACAGTTTATAAATATACTGCGCTTCAAGGGGGGTAATGAAAATGTTTGTATCTGATTCGTTAGCGAAAGTAACCAAGTACTTTTCTTTTGCGTCGAAGGGTGGTAAAATTAAACAAAACAAAAACTGGGAATATTAAGTTTATTCTCGATTCAAACCAATGGTAATAATTTCGAATTAAACGTAGAAATACAATTTACATTCAAGAACAAACGCGGTAATCATTTTTCCCAACTTTTTCGTCATAGTACCATGTACATTGTAAACCCGTAAGTATATAAACTGTTGGCATTATTCCAGTAGTCCAACTTTAACCATGATAAATTAGGGATCTCGGCCACCGGATATTAGAGTCAGAAAAAGATTGAATTGTTTTCAAGGTAGCATCTGAAAAACAAAACGAAAATACGGTAAATAAAATTAGTTGTCAAACAATCGGGTCCGTTTGATTTGAATTGATTTGGATGGATATACTGTAATTCAAATAAAATTTAATTTTTTGCTGTGGATAAAAGCATACTTGTGTACATCTCAAACTGAGGTCGACCCAACGTAGGTTTTTTTTATTTATTTTAAGACGCATGTTTAATAGCTTTGTTGTTGAAAGAATAAACCTTCTGGAAATAATTCGTGTAAATGTTCATCCGAAATTGATGGGCAAGCGTGCGGTCAATGCCAAAAAAAAATAAATATATATATAAATGTAAAATAAATTTGTTTTGTCTCAAACAACAACTAAGAATTAATTGTTTTTGCTAGTGTCTTCTCTAGCGTTTAAATGTCTGAACACCATGACGTTGTAATGTCACGCTCAGTCGCTGAAAAAAACAGCAATGGCGTTCAAAATAATAAAATACTTTTTTCTAGAATGTGATATTGTTTAAAAACAGCATACTTCATCCGAAAAATATTATATTTATTTAAAGAAAAATGAAGTGTAGGTACTTTTAAAAAACGTCCACCGATTAGTTACGTTATAACATAATATGAACGTTTACACTTTTCCGTCGAGATTCAACAGTGAGTCCTAAAAATACCGCCGTGAAGTTGGCCCTTACACTTTTTCAAAAAAAGTTTTGCACAGTGCCAATATTTTGCAAGTAATTAGCAAGAATTTGCAAGTCCAATGACAGAATTTACAAGTCAAAAAAACTATTCAAAATATTTAGTTCATTAAAGAATGATTATTCATAGGGCACCAAGTTATCAATTTTCAAGTCAATACAAAATATTCAACTTGAGTTACATAACTAAAATAAAAAATTGAAGGAGGGTGTTGGCGCCCGCAGGCAAATGCATTTTAGGAAACCAAAAAAAAATGTTGAAAAAATTTAACAGTAGGAATACACATTACAAAGTACAAACTAAAATGCCCAGAATCTTAAACAGAAAAAACTATTTAAAATATTAAGTTCATTAAACAAGGATTATTTAAAGGGTACCAGATTTTCAATGATTGAAAAATTTGGCTAGAAGTTAAATCATAAAAAAAAAAATTGAAGGAGGGTCTTGGGGCAGGCAAATGCATTTTAGGACACCAAAAAAAAATTTGAATAAATTTAACTGTATGATTACACATTACAAAGTACAAACTAAAATGCCCAGTTTCTTAAACCAAAAAAAAACTATTTAAAATATTTAGTTCATTAAAGATAAAGATTATTCAAAGGTACCAGATTGTCAATGTTTAAAATATTTGGCTAGAGGTTAAATAGAGTTGCATTACTAAAATAAAAAACTGAAGGAGGGTGTTGGCGCCCGCAGGCAAATGCATTTTAGAAAACCAAAAAAAAATTTTGAAAAAATTTAACTGTAGGAATACACTTTACAAAGTACAAACTAAAATGCCCAGAATCTTAAACAGAAAAAACTATTCAAAATATTTAGTTCATTAAAGGATGATTATTCATAGGGCACCAAGTTATCAATTTTCAAGTCAATACAAAATATTCAACTAGAGTTACATTACTAAAAAAAAAAAAATTGAAGGAGGGTGTTGGCGCCGGCTTGTCAGTGTTTAAAAAATCTATATAGAAAGATCTAGAGATTCTAAGATCTAATTAAATAACAGAAATAAATTCTCTAAAGACTTACAAATTTGAAAATATTCATTTTAAAAATCAATTGAATTAAATTTAAGAAAAAAAATTGAAAGGGGAACGTTGGTTACCGCAGGCAAACGCATTTTAAGAAGCAGATCATATAGCACCAGGTTGTTAATGTTTTAAAAAAAGATTTATATATAAAAGAATCAAAAAAAGTTAAATATATAAAAAAATAAATTGAATGGTGAATGTGAGAGAACCTAGTCAGTCTCTTTTCAAATTATATGATATGTACACAGGTACTCAGCTTACTCCCAGGTATAGTCGGTTAATCTTGAAAAATATTTATACAAAAAAATCTACTAGAGTTCAATGAAGTGAAAAAAAAATTGTTTGAGAAATCTAGGTGAAATAACACTAAACAAAAGAATACGCTGGAAGCTAAATACTGCAATACACATTAACTACAATCCAAAAACTACGTGATGTTTACATTATATTATTGCAAACAGTTATGATCAGAGGTGTATCACGATAATATATGTATTAGAAAATGTATAAAAATGAATGCAAATTTTAAAGGATGCAAAGAAATTATATGAGAAAAGGTCCTGCACGGACTCTACTATGTGATTGTAATTTATGAAGGACAAAAAATGTTTAATTTAAAATAATATTGTGTTTGGTGGGTCTACAGTCAATATTAAATTACAAACTATAAAGTCTAAATGCAAATAAAAACATAGTCAGATATCTGTTTTAGCCTTTGTAAATATGTGCGGAAAAAATTAGATTTAGTACAATGTAAAAAAAAATGTGGAAAGGAAACCCTGACAATTCTTTGACAATAGGATATTAAAACACAAAACCATATATTAAATTAAAACTATTGATTTTATACATTTTCTATTTACAAAAACTCATAAGTATTGAAAACCTTATAAAACCCTGATAAAATAATATTTTGTTATATTTTAAAATACATTTTATAATTTGTTGTGGTAAAAAAATCATTATTTAATGTTGGCTGTATTTAAGTTTTTAATAACTATACTGGTAAAACTCTTACTGACAGCCTTTAAGACTGTGTTAAAAACTATGATAATTAGTTAACATCTAATTTCCTGCCCTATCCTAACCTAACCTAACCTAACCAAATTAATAATATTTAAATATTTTCTTTCATTGTTATGTTTACAATATCGAGTACCTTGATGGTTAGTAGGAAAAGATCATCGCAAAGCTCACGACCGGTGATGGTAGTCGTCTATCATAACCATAGCTTCAACTAACCATAGGTTTACCTAACTAACCTTCTTATGACTTATTAGGACACTTTGAATAAAAAGATCCTGATTTGCAGGTTGCTGAACTTAAGTGTTTGATTATCAAGTTGATCCTTAGATTGTTGACAACCTTAATCCATGCTATGGATGAAGCCCATAGATAATAAAGATATGGATAGTCCACGCCTTTTTTAAATACATTTCAGGCCGCGTTCCCGGAGGGGAAGGAAATTGAGGCTCCTTTATATTGATAGTCGATACTCGAGTTGGCCTCAATCGTTCCCCTCGAAGATCAGACCGCTGATAAGACTATTATGTCCTATCCATTATGTGGTTGCATCCAAAAACCGCACACTTTTGATTTCGACCCCAAAAAGGTCGATGGACAAAAATCGCACACTTTATCGGTCATGGTATAACTAAACTTATAGTGTGTTAAAATCACACACTATTTTGTGTGCTAAATAACGGAGAAGATAACAAGATAATAAGATACTAAATATAATAATTATGCTAACACGCTTTAAGTCTTAATTCTTTAGTCACGTATTTAGCCACTCGTTATTAACCGGTCTTGTTTCCCTAAATAGTGGTTAAAGCGTAAGTCCCATAATGGAGTTGTCCGTCCAATTGAAAAACAAAAACAAGTTAGTAAATACGTCATAATAGTAATATTTTTGATTTTAATTAAATTATATTTATTTTTAGGAGCACTTTTTCAATGTTTAAATCTTGTTTGCATAATATTGAACACATACATTATAAAGTACTATTGTAAAGACCTTTTTAGAGTTAAAATCATAAGTGTGCAGTTTTTGGATACAACAATTTTTAAAATTGTGCGGTGTTAACCTACCAAAAGTGTGCGGTTTTGTCCTGTATTTTATCGCAAGTGTGCGGTTTTAGGAGTCAACGCATTATATTATCTATGATGGAGCCATACGTGCTCACTCGTGTAAACAATTTGAAGCACATAAAAGCGATCAACGAGTCTCTATTAATGATTTATCAGCATATAAGCTCAGCCCACCTTCATATTATTCTCTATGCAAAAAGTAAATTTAAGACAAATTTGTAAATCAATGCACAGTCTCTCTATTGTACTAATATTTGTGATTTCATTAATTTTCAGTATTTTGTATTATTAGATTGGGAAAACATAAGACAATATAATTTACACAAGACTGTGGCTAACCCAATCATACTTTGATAAAAGTATATGATATAAGTACCATCTATATTTGAATTAATCGTTTTTTTTCGGGTACTTTATTGGTGGACGGCACTTTAACTACGGTCCCTCAACTTACTGAGGCAACCTTGAGGCATTTCCTTTTAGGAAATTAATTAAATCCTCAAACATAACTCTTAATTCAAGAGTTAGTAACTAATACAATCATAATATAATATGAGTATAGAACATTTCGTAATATTTTTTTATAATATTTACTGTTAGTGAAATATTAAGTTTGTATTTCTAATATAATATAGGTATGTTATGATATTTATGGACGACACTTGCACCATGGCCCCTCGATATAGTAATGTGGCGACCCGGCACATCTCTTTTAGATAAATGATTAAATACTTAATCAAGTCTTCCAATTTACTAAACATTTATATTTTGTAGATAATTTGAAGAAAAATTTAAAATTGAAGAGAGACTGTGTGAATGAATAAAATTTTTGGTATGAAATGCTTATTTGAACACCTGTTATAATGTATTATATTGTATTATATTGAACTTAAGTTAATTTTTTATAATGTACTATAGTAAACATTTGAACATTTATTACAATATACGTATATTATACATAGATTTCAAGTATGATTTTTTTTAGTTTTTTTTTTGAAAATTACCTACCTACTACAATACAAGATACGACACTTTATTTTTATATTTTGAAGGAATATATTTTTTGGATTATTTAGATCTATATAAACTAAATTTCAGACCCATATTCAGTATTTAAAGTTTGTATGATCAAAGTCGTGGAACCAAATTTTATCAGACTCTACTAGAATGTTGTAGTTAAATTAAACTATAATAAGTATGTGGAATAACAGTACCTAACCTTCTATGATAATTTGTTATGAATATAATATTTTAAGTAATAGCTCAAATTTAGCGGTACTTAATACATTTTCCTAATATTTTAACAGAAATTATGGAGCTAGAAATATAGAAATACCTATATTATGTCACGGTCCATAGTTCATAGTTTTGTTTCATTTATAATAATAATGCTTTTTAATATACTTTATTATGAATTAATATTTATTACAGTACTATTAGTACGTATTTTTTTGGGAGTTCCCTATTATTACAACACCGTTACCAATATGCGTTTTTTTTGGGTTAGTTAATATAATTGCATGTTTTCATGATAAGCATAAAATACGATTATTTTCTTAAAATGTTTTTATATTTTCGGTTCATCCGTTACCTACCTACATACCTACCTACCAAGTATGTAAATAAAGAATTTTTTTTGTAAACCAATTTGAATTATAATTTATTAATTTAAAAAAATTTTAATAAAAACGTTTTTATTCAGTATTTTTTTGAATTTTAAGTGCATATTTTTGAATATTTCAGTGCATATATTTGCCTGTTTTTAGTGCATACATGCAGGCAAATATTTAACACTTTTTCATTGCATTAAATTCACAACCCTGCTAATTACTTTTACTTCCAATCATAATACCTACCACAGTTAATGTTAAATGTCAAATTGTCAACAATCAACTGCTTCTTCAACTTGATAACACTAAGAGGATGTCAGATTTTTAGCGCACCATTTATTTCTCTCTCTGACCCAATCATTTTAGTGTTTTCTTAATCGTACATTTGGTATGCTACGCGTGGGTCAAAGATAGAAAACAAATAGTGCGCTGACATCCCAACCAGCAACAAGTTTACACGATTGAGCTGGGTATGGCTCCATCATAGATAATAAAGATATGGATAGGACATAATGGTCTTATCAGCGGTCTTCGAGGGGAACAATAAATTGAGGCCAAATAAAGTACCTATACTTATATCGAGTATCGACTATCGACTATCAATATAAAGGAGCCTCAATTTCCTTCCCCTCCGGGAACGCGGCCTCAAATGTAGTGGGCTATCCATATCTTTATTATCTATGGGCTTCATCCATAGCACGGATTAAGGTGTCAACAATCAAAGGATCAACTTGATAATCAAACACTTAAGTTCGCAACCTGCAACTCAGGATCTATTTATTCAAAGTGTCCTAATGAGTCATAAGAAGGTCAGTTAGGTAAACCTATGGTTAGTTGAAGCCAAAGAGTCAATATGGCCTTTGCGATTCAAGATCTTTTCCTACGTATTCGGCATTGTTAACATAACTATTCTACCTTTACACTTTTTCTTCCCCCGTCTCTCACAGCTATATACAGGTTCAGCCACTGTCATTCCACACCTCCATATGATCGGTATTCTGTCTATCCATCTCTTCTTCAGTCTTCTCACCCATCATTTCTCCGTTAAATTAACTTCTATAGCCACTCTCACTATCTCTTATCATACAGTGACCGAACCACCTAAACCTATTCTTTCTTGTTTTCACTACAATATGTACACTACCCTACACTACCCTTAATTAATTGATTTCTTATTCTATTCTCTTTTGTACCTTAACACCTTACTTATTATTCTCATATCTGCTACTCTCACTCCACTTACCTACCATAACCTTACATTTCTTTTTCATCTTTCCCTTTCATACACCAAACATTCTGAAATCCTGTTGACCCATTTCCTTATCTTCGCCATATCACACACTTCCTAATTCCTATTCACTCAGTCTCTAGTTACCTACAAGTCATCGTACTTGATTATCGGTGAAAATATTTAAATATCATTGAGCGAATTCCCTACTCGAAAGAATTACTTAAAAAAATATCATACCTCACCAATTTTCTAATTTTGAACACGACTTTATTGATAGCCCGAATAGTGTTATACCAGTATAATTACAATATAAATATTGAAAATTTTCGGGCAACACATCCCCTGATCAATTAACTTTAATAAAAAAAAACCTACTGAGAAATAAGAAAATACATACCCCGTGACGGAATCAAAATCTGCTACGAAACTTAGTCTTCAAAACACTGAAACGTTCACACATTTCAATCTGCTTATGATATATTATTCCCAGTTTGAAAATGTTCACTGACGAATACCATTTCTGAAATAACACGCATCTTATGCAGTAAAATGTTCTACAATATTCTAATGACATATGCGTTACAGTCTACAGATATTATATAAACCTACCAATAAATACCTAATATTAATTTTTATTACACAGAGTTTGTATTTTTAAATGTTTTATTCAAGGATTTATTAGTTTTATTTTTATACCTAACAAAAATGACATTTATTCACAAGTCAGTTATCAACTAGAACTCGACTACGAGTAAGACAGCGTTTGGATTGTTCGGACTGGCGTATAATGTATTATTATTATACATTGCGCCTTTGGTAGGTAGTAGTAAACGTATAAGCTTCTACGTTACTGGGTTAACAGATTTTCCGTGACAATAAATATTTAATTCAAGTCTAAAAAGTAAATGTAAACCCCAAAATAATATGAAAACAAACTTACGCATAAACATCGACTCTTCCAGTGAAACCTAGCTGTACTGCAGCACACGCTGTCGTCGAAGAAACAGCTATCTTCATCCGTCTACATCTCGCTCCATCTCCATCTCTCTCTACATCTCGCTAATTGAAACTTATCTAGTATACAATACTAGTATCTTTATGATCTGTTATATATTCTGGTGTTCGATGAAAAAGATTGAAATAAGATAATAATACATATTTTTTTGGTTTTGAATATGAAAGCTGTGTGATGATCAATATGAATTTTGTGAGAAATCTAGAGGTACTAGAAAACTTAGACGAGTGTGTTGAATGAAATAAATTAAAAAATTGATTAACACAACAATCGCTTAAAAATGAATTTAATTCAAATAATGAGATGAACCTTATTAGATAATTTAAATTTTCCAGAACAAGCCCCCAGTTGTCGCATGCCAATTTTAACCATATACTAGACTACAAGTTTATAGACATTCTATAATGCATTCTTCTACCGGTGGCCCTAGACACTGTTGGGGAAATTATATTTCTTTAGTAATTAAATTACGATACGAATTATAAGTTACGTAGGTACTTGTCCAATACTCGACTACCAGAATTTAAATTAAAGAATGTGATATACCTAGGTAACCTATCGATCGATTCTAAAACAGAAATTTAACCTAGGTACAAATAATATCACAATAGCAATTAGTGAAATGTGAAAATTTTAAGAAAATTTCCTATAGGTATATCCCGTAAAACCCCCAAAATAAAACGTACGTTTGAGATGTTCTCTTGAAACCCAAATGTTTAATGCCCGTATCCTGTATGCATAGAAAATGTATGTTTCACATTTAACGAAAACTAAAACTATCGTGACGGAACTGAATTACGAAGAACGTATAAAACAAAAATAATCGTCACCAAGTGATAGGTATAATCTGCTATGTACTTACAAATCATATTAAATAACATTAATCATTATGTATTTTCTTATTTTGTTAGGTAGGTATAAAAACCTACCTTCTTACTTATAAAAGCATTGCCTAATCATTGATTTCAAATTTTAAAATTATTCTACTATAACAATAAATTAACAGATGTCGGCAAAGTATTATAATTTAAGGTATTTTTCATAATATTCTAATTTACGATTGTGTCACACCTCCTTAGAGTGGTTAACCCCTTAGGTTAAGAGCCCTTGAAATAGTCCATGTTAAAAAATCAGCCATATCCCCCCCTCTCACTTCTTGACAAAATCATTTGACTTATTTAGCTACTTTTTGAATTAAGAACGATACATTGAACGTACAAAACTGTACCTACCTACATAATAGTTATCAACCTATTAACCCATCAATAATATTATATTTTTTATTGTGTACACTAATCGATTGGTATATACAAAATAACGTTAAGTTATAAATAGGACGTGGATTTAAATGCATTAAAAATAATAAAAATGCCTTAAAAATACGATTTAATGCACTTATATTACAAAGCTTAATAAAATGGCCAGAAAAATTAAAAGTCCAATTTAAACGAATATAAAATAGAATTTAGATAAGACGTGTATAGGTAGTGTATTCGATATATTTTGAGTTTCATTATATCACATCAGTCAATCAGATGCTATTTAATATTTTAAAATAAAAAAATTCGACAGTTATTCCATATTGGCAAGTGTTGTTTTCTATAACTGAAGACTGAAGTTATAGTATCGAACATAATGGGTACGTAAAAAAATAGAAATATAAGAAAAAAATTACCTTTATTTAATAATTGTATTTAATTTTTTTCTAATACATTTTTATAAAATTGACTTTATCCCATATAAATGTTCTAATTTCATTTTTCAATTCGTTGATAATATATGAAACGAATTATTTGCTTGGAAAGCAATGTTTTAGAAAATTCAGAAAATGCAGTTTATATTTAAATATTATAAATAATAATTTCTGATGCATTGATGCTGAAGTGTGAGGGGGTGGACAATCAGCCGAACCGAAATCTAACATCTTAAACACTTAATATAAACAATTTTTCACACACGCGTCATGGTATGAAAATAAAAAAAATATTTATAATTCATATTTATACCGATTTTCTACCGAAAAAATAAATTACTTTAATCTCAATATTATTTATTAGTTAACGACATCTTTGCTCAGAATCGTTTTTCGTTTGTTCGTTTTGTATTTTAATAATTTATACGTGGATATATTATTATTACTAATAATTATAGTAGTTGTGTTTGTTTTATTTCATTAATTCATTTAGTACTATACCAATAAATTATATATTAATTAATAATTTTTAAAACATTGTGTTCAAACAAATAAAAAATAAATGTGATTTTAATTAGAGTCTTGTAATGTACCTACCTATATTTAAAAAATAAATAAATATAATAATAACTGTTGAACTTTTAGGGACATAATAGGTAACACATTCGTGTATGTAGTATTATACTATTTATATAGGTATATTTATATACCTATACGAGTATATGAGTAGGTATATTATTCATAAGTGCGCACACGTCAGGATAGGCAGTTGGCCATTCCGTGAATATACTTTTATGTGTAGGTACATGGTTATACATCCCTAATCCCTATGATATAGAATATAGATATTAGGTGAACAATAGAAGTTAAGTATGTGACACTAAATTAATAGTTACCTATAATTTATAACGTTGTATTTGGAAAAAAAATTACCAGTTATTAATTAAAATTGTATCTTATGACTATTATCAGTTATAAGTCATAACATATATTTCTATAAATTAAACCAAAATATTTATATATTTATATTACGTACCCTGTATAGAGGTATGCACCTATTAATTATAATTATTCTACAAACAGGGACTGGAAAAACGACGACGACGTTTATATTAAAATAAATAAATAAATAAATATCTCGCGTATTTTATACATTTCTTTAAAATATGCGCCTACAATACTTTGATAGCACATTTTTCGTGACATTAAATATTTGTTTTAAGTCTTAAAAGTAAATTTAAGCCCCAAAAGAATATAAAAACAAACTTACTTTAATTATCGACTCCTTCGGCGGAATCCGTGACGTATGTGAACTGCGACGCCCATGAGGAAACGCTCCAGAATACAGCCAGAACTTAGAATATTGTGATGTATGAAAAATAAAATTATACGAAACGCAGTAAGTTTTTTGCTCATATCTTCTTTGCTTATTGAAATTTTAGAATTTTTAATCGACTGTGTCTTCTGCAACGACTTTGAGATTTGCCATAGATTAAATAAATAAATGATAGATATTATACTAGGTACGTCAATATGATGAATCCACGGATATAATATAAGGCAACTTTTTATATCAAAGAGTTCTGTGTTAAGGAACAATTTGTTCATTGAAATTTGATATGACAATAAACCAAAATAGTTTATAATTTTGAATTTGAATTATAATAATATGATATAGGTATTATTTAAATTATTATTTTCGTTTATCAATTTAATTATTGATTAAGGTGGTGAATAGATATCAGATACACAAGAATTTTTATAAGAGCATATTGTATTTTATGAATTATTAAATAAAAATGTGATTACTGTATTTTAGAGTTAACATAAAGCCATAAACGTATACAGTAAATTCATCAAATACTATAATACCAACTATATTTTTACAATGATGTGTGTTTTTTTTTTTTTAATATTTTTAATTATTTTTTCTTGTGGTCTGTGTAAACGATAAGTATTCGTAATAAAGATTCAATTTTCATATATAATTTTATATTATAGGCACTCAGTATGTAATCATATGTTTATTTTTAGTTTAATTTAATTGTAGGTATTTAGTAAATAATAATAGGTATACGAAATTGTGTTTTCGAATAGCAATAATTATTTGTATTAATACCTACACCATAATAGAGAACTAAAATTTTGTAAATGATGTACAAATGTATTTTTGGTGTTTTAAGGCTGCTGTAAGATCAATTTATGAGAATCCTTGCATTAAATTGTTAGGATTATTTGATATGAATAATTATTTTATTACATATAGGTTTATTACATATTGGTAAGTCGATCAGAAACTATATTTACACTGAATGTTAATAGTAAAAAGCTATTAAAAAATCTATTATTTGTATTTATTTGTTAATAATAATTAAGACTTAAATATTAGCAGTAATCTTGTTCCTTTCACAAAATGTTTTTTAATTATTTTTAATTTAATTTACATTTATCCCAAAGTGATCTCTGAATAATCATTCAATGATGAATTTAATAGTTACATTCTCAGTTACATTAATTGGATTATAAATTAAAATAAACTACAGTTTCCAGCTTCTACTACAACATTATTTTATATTTTATTTTATGTTTTTAATTTTTTAAACGCAGTCTGCACCTTGTGTTAGTGATTTTACACGTAATATAATAAAATTGATACTAGTGATGAGTAGGTAAGTACCTTATTGTTTAATCAAATTATTTACACGATTATTAACTAAAAAAATATCTATGAAGTATAAACATCCGCATTTCCATTAACTATAAATTCATAATTGTATGAGCTATACATGTTACATATATTTTTCGAAAAAACTATTTAAAAAAACAAGAATAATTCCTATTTGATGTCACACGGGTTGATATAGAAACTGACTGCTACGACAACTGTGCAATTTTTTTTAAGCATAATACGTTTTGAGAACGTCCAGAAATGAGTTTGTTTTAAGACTGTCTGTCTTGATTACAACTAATTTAATTTAAAGTGTATTGTTATATTATATTATAATGAAATTAATAATTATAGTAATATATATAATTGCAAGACATTTAATACCTATATCTATATCGATCTAGGTTATAAACTACACTAAAAAATGTGTAAGTATGCCAATAAAATATATGAGGTGTATAATGTATTTATGTGTGTAAAAATATAAAATATAAAGATTAATAATATTATATTGTTTTAAATACTTCGCGCAAACCTAAGGTGATACACGGCGTATAGTATAACATGCAAAAAGGTGCGTATTAAACTTGGCGTGGTGAAACGAAGACGGTCTCGCGTATTTTATACATTGCGCTATTGGGATTAAACTTATAAATGCTTCTACGTCACCTAGTTAACAGATTGTCCGTGGCAATAAATATTTGATTTAAGTCTAAAAAGTAAATGTAAAATAGTAGGTAATAATATGAAAACAAACTTACTCGTAAACATCTACTCTTCCGGTGAAACGTAGCTAGAGTGCCGCCATCGCCGAAGAAACAGCTATCTTCATCCATCTTCATCTAATCATCTCACTCCGATGAGCTGAAACTTGAAAGTATCGAAATATTTTATGAAAATAACCTGGCCATAACGAAATTTGCGAGTTTGTAAAACTTACATTATAATATATACGGTTTAACAAACTGTCCGTTTATATTTGTGGCCTATTATTTTTTTGTTCACTGAAATCAAAATATACAATATATTATATTTATAATACAATAGTATTTGCTAAAATTATTAGAATTGTTAACCGTCGCCGACGAATTTCGACAATTGACGATTGCATAGATATTATAAAATATATTATTTACTATCATAAATCCAAAGAATTTATATATTATAGTATTATACTCAGTATACCTATAGGTATATTTATAAATCGTATGTTCTTTTACAGAAATCTTTGTGATCTGCAATGCACCTATTCTGGTTTTCTATTTCAATTATAGTTCGCATGCCAAATTTAACTATACAAACTGGTCCGCAAGTTTATAGACATTCTAATACATTCTCCCGCCAGTGCCAATAGACACAGTGTTTGAGAAGTTATATTTTTTGGTACCTAATTAATTTACAATACGAATTATTATAAGTTACCTAGGTATGTAGGTACTTGTCCAAAACTCGACTACCGGGAAATCATTGGTTTTTATGGTATAGCCTTACGAAGTTCACGATTTTCGGTGTTTTACGCACTTGTACAACGCTTAAAGTTTACCGAGCTTAAGTATTACAAATTAATTTTTTTTTTAATCTAGGTAAATCAACGTTTTAAAATTGATGATGAAAAAATAATTCTGACACCCACCCATGGTGGTTTTACATAACAAGTCGAGGGATGTTTTTGATTTTAATAATTGTTCGAGCAAGCGCAGTGTGCGAGTGACCACACCGGGTACATATGAAAATACCAAAAATTTCAATTGGCTATGATACATATAACTTAAAAATAAGACTGACCGCCAAGTTCAGACTTCCCTGTCGTTTTAAGTTAAAAACTAATGATTTCCGGCAATTAATTTTTGCAATATCGTTCTTAATTCGTTGTAACTTGTAATATATATACCTATCTTAAAAATATTATTCGTGGGTAATTGAAACGTCTAAAATATATTATCATATACAAATATGATAATAAACAAATAATAATAATTCAACTTAACCGGCTACGGTATTAATAATATTTAATAATATCAATATAAATATAGTATACAATATCCTAGGCTGACAAATCGTCTCCACTTAAAATCGTTTTTCGTATACTATGATATTATATCATTGAATTCAATTTTAACACTATCCATAACAGTCACCCACTTGTAAATTACTGTTCAGCAGAATCACTTCTAATTTTTTTTTTTAGATTCTGAGAGAAGCGATGAATGTATTAATTTTACTTATGCTATACTTATTTTAATTTATATTTATTACAAATTACTAAATGTTAACAAAAAAAGAAAATTGTTTTAGGTGAAAGGGCCTCAATAAAAGTAATAGCCCCCCTTAAATTATGACCATAATCCGGCCCTGGTAACCGGACTCGACTAATTGAACCATTTATCGCAACTTATTTTTTGACAACTTAAAACGCAGTCTGCCTTTTATATGCCTATTTACTGTAGTAGACAGCATGCGGACTTCGAGAAGATAAGAAACCGCAACAGACTGGATGGTTGACAAATTAAATAAATTTTAGTTGTTTATTCCAAATAATCTATTTCAAGAACCTATATTATATTTGTATTATAATTATGTCTCGCCGAGATATTGGATTTCATACAAAACTATAATGTAGGTACTAGGTAGTGTTGTAAAATTCTATCTCATAACAAAAACAGCTAGAGTGTATAAACAGGAAGTGAAATGACGTAAATTAAAGGGTATAAACTCTTTTTTTTACGCATATACCATTATATTATATACCTGTCCCGAAATGGATTTATACGAGAAAGGATGTGTTTATCTACACAGGGTTCATTTTTATTATATATTTTTACGCTGATTTCCTGGTACGGTTACTAAATTTACACACAAAATCTAATACTACCTGACATAATACGTTAACGTATTATAATAGAATAATAATTTGATGATTGCAAAACAAATTTGCTTTTTCCAATCTGCAATGAAATATTATTTGTCAAATGTCATAACAACAAAACGAATAATAATATAATGACAACAATTTCCAAGTAAATCGTTTTTTTTTTTTTTTGCGTCAGATATTTATTGTTATATGAATTTCCAGCTACCTGCAGTCTACCAGTTTATTATAATAATAAATCGAAACAATTTTCAAACGGTCAATACTTTATACAATCGACATCTTATTATATTTTGCAGACTATATAAATAAACATTTTTTATCTATAATTATTGATATGCGGCGGATACATCATGCATGTAGAGTAGAACAATATTACAAATAAATTAGTAATTAATATTGCCCCGAACCAACTGCTGTGATATTATAATATTATACTACATATTATTATTATTATTTTTACAATAGGTATTATTTTCGTCCGTTTTGGCACTTCGGTGACATAATTTAATATATCGACAGCCCGTCCAGTCGTATACTCGTGATTGCGGTTGTCGTTCAACTCGCGTATAAAATCATTTAGTATAGGTGCACCACAGCTGGAAGATTAGTGATGACTTATGGAGTTAGCGTAACGGTTAGATAGTTCCATTATTGAACGTATATAGCTGCTGATACAGCGGCGGTGGCGTGTTTCTAATGTCTTCGTGATTATTATTGCCATTCTGCGACCATAATAATATCATATTATATTATTATTATTATTATTATATATATAAACCCGACACACCGCTCTCGCCCGCCAATATTCACGTTAATGTTCACAGATCTCCTGCAGCAACGAGCGGTGTATGTGGGTACCCACCAAAGGTATTTTTTTTTAAATTTCAATTTTTACAAAATGTTCGCGGCCCTTAGGTATATCGTATGAACTCCCGTGTTTCTATGCCAAATGCGATTTTGATGAATTCACGCTCTTCCGTATTCGTTTCCACTTGCACAAATCCCAACGATTTTCGAATGGATGTGTGTACCTACGAGTGTCTGAGAATAGTCGTCGTCGTCGTCGTAGTCATGTGTAAGTAGATGTAATAATAATATTATTATTATTATGTTTGTTGTACCGCGAGCGACTGATATTATGATGCGTATTATGACGCGGGCACATCGCACAGTCGTGTTTTGTGTATCCCTCGTCGTTCGTTTTAATTTCCTCAAACTTTCTATGCTTGACTGTAAGTATTATTAAATCGCAATAACTGTGACGCATTACCACCAACTCAATCAATATATGCTTAACATATATTATTTGTATGAGCTTAATGCCAGTGGGATTAAGTAGACTATAGGTAGGTACCTAGTATAATATGATATGATATTATATTATAATCAAAATATTTTTTACAGTTTATTTTTTTGTCAGAATTTATAAAGCCATTAATTTTAAATCATTATTGATATTATGATGAAAGGGTAATCACTTTTTGATTGATAGTTTATGAACGCTAAAATAATTTTTAACGATATCAATACCTACATATAAAGTCTTAACATTTTAATACTTATTTCAATTAAAAAAAATTGACTCAAGCTTCATTTTGGTTTTAAAGTATTATAATTTATAGTTATGAATATAAAATTATAATTACCTTGTTAATTATTTCTCTGATATAATCATATACAAGGTACCTATAGTATAAAATTAAAATAATTATTTTTCAAGTTTATAAATAAACTTTATTCCTTAAAATAAACGTTAAAATTAAGTACCTCAGTAATGACTTCAAATAAAAATGTCTAAGTCATTCATAGGTTATATATTTTAAGGCGTAATATTAGTTTTTAAGGACATTTTAAATTAGCTTCGAAATGTACGTTTTGTAAAATATTATAAACAATTATCATACGCCCTTAAAAAAATAAGTATAGGATATTATAAATCTATATTATGCGCAGAGTTTTTAAATTACCAAGTACATTTTTCTAGGGCAATGTTTTACATAAATTATATTAAATGCGTATTTTATGTAGTGGAAAGAAGTGAAAACTATATACAGTTTTTCAATATGACAGGGATAAAAAAAATAACATATAATTAAGTATAGGTACAACCAGCGTATTATATGGATGGCTGAGGGAGCTGCAACCCCCCACCGAAATGAATGGGAACATTTTTAAAAATTAAGTATTTTTTATGAAATGACGTAAAAATGTATTTTTATATTATAATTATGGTATTTGTGTACGTTTCTTCTTAGAAAAAAAAATGTTTTTTCGATACATAATATACCTTTTATTCGGTAGCGAACTAACAACTATTAAATTTCATTTAAATGCAATAAATAATACTAAATATAGCTTAATTGGCACAACACGGCTTAGTGCATTAAATTTACTGGTAAGGTGTAATCAATATTTTGTCAATAAAAAAAATATTATGCAAAACCATTCAATCTTTCATTCGTTTATATTACCTATATTCAGAATCTAACGTTTTTAAAAAATAGCTTTACAAAATTATATCATTTGTTTAGTATCTAATGTCTGTTACAACTATAGTTGAATTTTTTGTAGATACCTGGCATAAAATTAAAGAATTGGTATGTGTAAAATATTTATCAATTTTGTTTAAAATATCTTTCGTAGTATTCGTATTTTAAATTTCAGAAGTATTTTATATATATCAATATATCAATATATCAATTCAAATTTGATTTTACTAAAGTAGTATAGTCAATATAGGTATGGTGGTATATATTATATTAAAATATTTAATACGTTAAAATATATAATTATATACATTTTTTTCTTCAAAATAAAATCTCTGAATAAGAAAACGAAAAGGAACACTCAAATGAGAAAAAGAAAGGACATATTATATTATAATATGAGTACCTACACCTGGTTTAAAACTATAAGGAAAATGATGTATTTTTAAATAAATACCTTAGGTATATTTTTTTAAATTTCATATTTGTAAAAAGAGACATGGGGAATCCAGGGAACTGGCAAATACCGGTAGGATTACTGATAAGTACCCGCAGTTTTTTTTCAGCACCACCGAGCACTATTGTGTGGTGCCAAAAACGACAAAAATAATGTCAAACCTGATTTTTGGTAAGAATATCGCGTAAGTTAACGTGTTATTATTATCATCTAGTATTAAGGACTAAGGAGCCTGGTGTCAGATTTTCAAAATTTCCGCAATTTCATAAAATTTTAAAATTATGTCTTATATTTTAAGTTAACAACTTTAATTATAAAAACCAAATATTATTAATTGTCTAGTTATAAATAAACGGAAATGCTTTCTAGTAATATTACATGAATGTTGAATTATGTTAAAATTATGTATATGGCCATTCAATATAATAATTATTGCTTTTGTTGATTCAACTCATTACCAAAAGTTCAAATCATCAAATATCAAAATAAAATAGCAAAAACACTAAATATAATATCAAAGAGAACAAATTTAATAGTAAGTATGAATGTATAAATAACAATTATTGTACACAATATATTTTGTATAAGTTCTTATAATATATTATTATATACATAGCTCATAGCTAGAATAACAGTTTGCTATATTTAAAAATCCTTTGTGAATGTCAAATATATTATAATCGATTTATAAATATTTTTGTCATGTTATAATATAGTAATTACCGCTTTCAATATTATAACCCGTAAAATTAAACATTTTTTAGATTCTGAGCGGAGCCGAAATAATGTATTGATTTTACAATGATGTGTGTATTTTTTTTTCTGTCTGTCATCAACATTTTAGGTTGTAAAAATGCTATGATTTTCGGGATCAGAATCTTTTCTGATAGAAAAACGAATCTAGTTGGTACTTTTGAGAAGTCCAAATTGAAAATTTCATATGGTTTTAAAAAGCGTCAAGAAAAAAAAATGATAATTTTTACGCAAAAATTATTTTTTAAAAATTCGATTTTATTTTTTTTGGGTATAACTCAAAAATTAATTACTGTAGAGTGTAGACCCTTGATATTTTTACCGAACATTTATATTAGCATTTTCCATAAACGATAACATTTTAGAAATATTTTGACTCTTTTTGAACTAGTTATAACCTTGAGAAATTTTTCAAAATTATTAATGTTTTTTTTAATTATTCTTGATGAAAACTTTTCCAGTTAGTAAAAAAGCTTGAAAATTTAATGGTAGGTTTTTTATAAGTTTCATTATTGAAGTTCAAAAATATTAAAGATATATGGGCTCAATTATTTTTATATGCATTTAAAGTTCAAATGTTGACAAAATTCATCATAATTTTCAAAATTATTGAATTCAAATGTAACACATCCATTCCAGCGAGATGCTCGACAACTACTGTACAGCAGATCAGTACACACTAGCCCACTTTTATTATATTTTGAATGGCTAAAAACAAATAGTTACGATTCTCTGTGTTTTTGTGTGCCCATGCCATTTTGTCCTCAAAAATACACTCTGCGGGAATAACGATACCGCCTTGTAGAATAAACCAAATTTAATATTTTATTTTTAATTGCTAGAGGGAAATATTCTACAGCCCACATCGCACTCTGTTTTTCAATATTTTATTCTCAAACTTTATAATATTGTGTCTATAAAAATACAAGATAAAAAGCATTTTTATACAAATTTTTAATACAATCATTTAAAATAAAATACAAAATCAAAGATCGATTCGGGTTGTAGGAAGTCTTCTTCTTTCAGATAAAAAAATAGTCATCAAAATCCGACAATTCTACAAAGCTTGAGAGCTATTTCCGTAAAGTCATTTTTTTCGATATAATACACCCTATCAACCCTCCCTAAATAAATTTCGGGTAGTAGATAAGTGGAAAAGTCTTATAATTGAGGTGGCAACTAAAATATAAAATTTAATTTTCAAATTTTATAGAATTGTGAACAATTTGAAAAACTAGCACCGGGACCCTTAATAACTGCAGTGTATAATATAAATTTGCTATTGTACCTACTGAAAAACTGTTGCATAAGATTTTGTATACTTACTTTACCACCCTCCCCCCTCCAAACGCCATATTATTTTGAAAATTATTTTTCCTTACACATATAGGTTACCTAGGTATGATTATCAGCCTGGTGATTTAATGTTTGATATTTTAAATTAACAATACGTTCCTGTATAGTATGTTATAAACAGAACAGTTAACCAGTGAAAAATATAATACACTCACGTGTGGCATTGTGCAGTGGTTTCACGTGTTGGGAAGTTGGTGACGTTCTCACATTGAAATTATCCAAATAGACTCGTTATAATCAAAATTATTGTAAGACGTATAACGTTTCCTGCAGCTCTAACATCGTTATACGTACCTATATTATTATTATATATGTGAGACGTCCCTGCGCAGTTGTATAATACATTATTATCATAGACTACTATTATTATAGTCGCCCACAAAGACTATAACACTGCACCTGTAGGTATCCGCGCTGCCGAGTTTTCCGACGATTTGCATATTTTCACCAACACGTTTGTATAGTATTATATGCACCGCGTTCGCTGTTGTACCTACGGAGAGTGTATAATATTATATAATAATGATATGTCGTTGTTATAACGCGTATATTGGCGTATATAAGACGTAATTAATACAGTGTAGCCGTACAAGACGTAATGAAGACGTGATAATTGGGAGGAGAAGACCGAAAACGCACATATGTATATAGTATTATATATACCTATATATATTTCCCCATTCGTATTGCAGGGCGCGTCGTTTAAATTATACGATAAGGTTGTGCGCGCGCCGAGACGGTTTTCTATATACTTGCAGGGATTTAGGAACGAGGATCGAGTTGACATCGCGGGGGGAGCGAAAAGGATTCTGCGACACAAGCCAATCGGTATAGGAACTGTGGCGGTTGTTGATCAGACGACCATAACGACTTCATATATTATTATCATAATGTACAGCCGGAAATTTAAACAACGGCAATGGACATTATATGGCCGTCGGGATTATATCTGCTGCACCTACCCCATCGCGCGACACAATCACCGCGTCAGAGATCGTCGGGCGGGTTTTTATTTTTCGGCTTTTTGCATAATACACGCATTGGAAAACAAACATAGCGGGGTGGTAAAAGCAACTACGCGTTTTCCCCGCACTCGTCCCGTCGGAAAACCGCCCCCGGGCGCACACCACTCGACTGTCGTCGCGTGACTCACCGCCGCCGCTTCCGTGTCTCACCACCACCCTTACGATATTATTTTATTATTGGCACGTCGCTGTACAGTATAGTCACACCGCCGCCGGCCGTATCCGCGTCGCGAGGACCCGAGTACGCGTTATGTATATAAGCGCCGCGAGTCCTATATACAATGCACACACACCCACACACCCACATATCGAAAATGATCGCGTACTTCCGTATTGGCCCGCGGCCGTTTAATAATATGTATAAAATCGGACGGCTGCAGGAGCACGACGACAGTCGCTAAATGACCTAATATACATTCGGTGCAATTGTTATCGCGAGTGTGTTTTTCTCCGGCCCGCCGCGTGTACCTATACGACGTATTGTATTTTAACATTACGAGTCTATGAATATTATATGGCTCCCCTTTCCGATTTTTTTTTTTCGATAACGAACGCGCACTCGAAGGGTGCAGCACGACCCGATTGACGCGCGCGACTCTCGTTATATTTATTTATATTATTATTATTATGATAATATATCTCTGCCGACCGTTTGCGTCGTCGTGAACGCCACTGTAATGTATGTGTACGGTCGCCACTCGTTCCGGTCGGTTTAATTGTAATCCTTTTTTTTTTCCTCATATACGGACGGTCGAACAAAAATAATTATCACTCGAGATAAAATCTCAACGCGCGGCGGCTATCGGATGTATATTATAATATATTATACGATAATTTCCTATGCATTAAAATCGTTTTATTGAGGGTTTAGCTAAAAGCTCACATCGATCAAATAATATAAAGATTTATTATAATATAACACTCGAACCACGTAAAGCAATTTAGTGCTCGATGGTGGACTCGGTTTAAAGACCGTGATATCTTATGGACTTTCTGAACAATTACCCATTGAAACTATTTATTTTTAAACTGATATCGAAAAAATGTAATACCATTGAAGACTACCTAATTTGTAAATTAATTTTTAGACCAACTTCCACAATTTCCTTAAGTATATTAGCAACCGTGCTGTTCGACACGGTTTTTATATGTTTTTTTAAGAATAAATAAAATGTACGTTAAGTAAAAAAATTATAAAAATCGTAATAGAATACATTTTATACCTATAGTATTTTAATAAATCGACGTATATCTTATATCAGATTATGTTTATAAAATGAAAGAAGTACGAACTGTAAAATAATAGAACCAAATTTAAATTTGTTTAAAATAAAATAATGATTATAGGTTTACAGTGTGTATAGTAATATATGTATAAAGAAAATTAATGTAAGATATTATGGGTAATCGAAATGTCTTTATGAAAATGCTTTATCTTACAGCCGACATGTTTTTTGTATAACGTTTGTGCTTACAATAAACTGTTAGTAAACGTAATAAATATTATTTTATTTTATGATTGTGTATACAATTCTATCAATTATTGAAACAATGAGATTGTTTTATACCCTGGTTATTTGTTTCCTGATTATTTTTCTATAGAAATATCTGATGAAAATAAAGGGTGATGAAAATAAGGGGTAAAAAGAAATTTTTCACGTAATGACTTTTCGATAACATCACATAAAATAAGTATCACCCTATGAGCGGATAAGATTGAATTCCATATTTTATTACTTTTAGGGTATAAATAAAGAGTTTTCACCCGTTAAAAAAAATACAATTTGAAACAATCTCTTCAGTCGCATGTGATTCATAAAAAAAAATAAAAGGCACAAACAGTTAAAAAAAGGTCCATAAATATATTATAAAATATGATACTTACCTGTATTGTTGAATTTTATTTTAACTGAATTGATAACAGTTATCAGTTATTACTATCCCAAAGTCGGTAGTTAGTACTAACACTGATACCTATTATTATATTATTATTATCTATAGTTTTTATTCACAATATAAAAATATATTTTGTTGTTTTTCTCTTAACTCGTGGATTTTAATGATTTAAAAATAATAGCTAAGTGTTAAATCTGTACTAATTAAACATATTTTGAAAAGTTATTGATATTACAAAACTATCTAAAATTATATTTACACTATAAGTACTTTAATAACTGTTATAAGACATTTATACGATTGTCTAGTTTCTTTTTGATTTTCGTTTGATATATCTTAGGTACCTATATGCTCTATTTTCTGATTAAGATGCATGCAATAATTATTGGATCAAGTTTTTCTTCTGAAAAATGTTTATGGATATATTTTATTAAAACAACTCGTACACCAACTAAATACTAAAATCATCGTTATATTTTTACAACCACCTACTGTTGCTATTTTTGGACTAAATTTAAGCTTTTTCATTTTCTTATTATACAATATAGGAAATTGGAACTTCATAACTTGTAAGAGATGGAAATATCATAAAAAATAATGAGATATTATTAGTCTATATTATCATACTTTTATTTTTATTGAATAAACAAAGGTTATTATAGTATAGACGTATTTACATATTTTTTTTTTAAACTAAAATTTTTATTTCTTTAATAATATATTATTACGTTAGTTTATATAATTCTGAATGCTTTAAAAATATAATTTACTTTTAATACTATTAACTTTTATACTCACACAAATAAAAGTATATTGATTTATATAATTATACGATTAATGAGTGAGGTCGTTAGTGTGAATACCGTTCAAAATCAAATTATAGTGGTCAAAAATCAAGAGATAAACACTAACAAAATTAAATTAACAAACAAACAACATTTTATATGAATAACATTGATTTTTTTTAGAAAATATCTAAACCTATTATGATTATAACTTATAATATTTTATTTAGGCTATAACATTATGTTATAAACTTATAACGTATTCAAATATCGATTTACTTAAATGTAATGTATTCTACATTTTGACACAATTTTTAAAATTTTAAATACTATTTAAAATGTTTAAATAATTAATACATTTTTGTTGATATATTTAATGTTGTTATTCGTTTCATTAAATTAAGATTTTCATATTCCTTGTAATGGTTTAAATTTGTAATAATTCAACTACTATGTGCGATCCTACTATTCCATGGTTGATTTGTTTTTCTGAGTTGGTACCTATGATGTTCTGAGATGAACTAAAACATTAGGCACATGTTTATTTTGCTTGTTAATTACTTAAGTGACATTGATTGCCAAAGGTAGTTACACAAAATGTAAGGCTTTAATAATTTAGTGAGTGTTTCTTCTTACAAGATACAAAGTGGTTAAAAGTATAATTTTTCACTTGTTAATTAATTAACGAAATGTAGCTTGATATATTAATTTTGTACACGAATGTGAGTAACATCTTATGTAGTAACGTATACAAATTAATATGAATTCATATTATGACCCTAATAGAGTGCTCAAACATATTTAGAGTTACTTGAAATATAATTTGCAATAAGTAAATGCTGCACCAATAATACCTCTTGACTATACGTTTTTTAAAATATTTTTTACATAATTTTAAGTAATTTAAAGTAATTTTGGCGAGTACTTATATATGTCACTCCACTAAACTAAATCTTAAACAATTATAATTAATTATCTATACTCGTTGGAAATTCGATTTAAAAATGTATTAATATATTTAGTAAAATATTATGCTTAGAAATGTGAAATTAAAATGTAGTTTTTTTTATGTTTTGTTATAAATTCAAATTACATTATACGAAAAAAATATTTTATCAAAAATGTTTTTAACTTTAAAATAATAAAGTAATAAATAATATCACCTTGTATAAATAAAATAATTAAAAGTATACCCGTATATTTATATAAATAACAAAAATCACAATAAACACCTAATATAAATTCCCGACTAAAACGTTCAATACGTAGGTATATCTTTAGGAAATAATATATTAGTTATATAATTATAATTATGATTAATAAACAATATGTATAAAATGTTTTATACTAGCTAAGGATTACTTTCACATTAAAATTTATATTTTATATTCATTTCCCTATGATTAAATTAAAAATTGTTCTCGAATTACTTTACATTTTAATTATAGGTGCATATATTTTAACTTACGTAACTTATTAAATAATCTGAATCTGTGTGAAATTAAATGGCGCATATGCATATGCTTGGACTAACTTCCTACCCAAACTAGTGTTCTCCGTTCTCCGTAATTAAGTAAATTTATGTCCTGTCCCGAACCATCCCTTCTCTCTCTATTGTTTCCCACCACTTACCTAGCCCATAGACAAAACTTTAACAATGACACGCTCTGATTTGTAGTCGGACAACATTAAACCAATCGGCTATTATTGATTTGGTTAACTAAAAACTATCTATAATAATGGTGCGAGTAACGCATTGGCGTACAGCCAAAGGGGCTAAAGAGTAAGGCACGTTTTTGTCAATTTAATATGAATACATAAAAATATAAAATAATAATATTAAATATTACATAATTGTTTTAAACCTTTTATTTTTACTCTTCAAAGTACTCGGACCTATACCATGTAAAATGCATGGCTATGTCACAATAGCCAACGATCTTACTAATGTGAATAAACTAATGATAAATTAAAAATAAATTAAAAATAACTTAATTTATCGTTTGGGTCACATCGTTACTAGGATGCTGTGAATTTTAAATACAATGATTGTATTATTCTGGGACTTTTAAAAAAAATTAAGTTACTGATTAAAGTCTTAACAATAGTAAATAATTGAATATAATATGTAGGTAGATGGTTATGATGGACAAATTAAGACAAAACAAATAACTAATTATCGTATTAAACGATTTCACTGTTGTTCAAAATTAAAATTAATTAAAAATTATTAAGAATAATCCCGACTGAATATTTAATTTTACATCATTATGTATAGTTAATAGATAAACTGTATACTCTGATATAAAAAATAAAAATTGCGAATTGCTTAACTAGATGTGATTGAATATACACAATATACTACCAATACATAGATTCTACAAAATTTAAAATCAGTATAAATAATTTTAAATTTTGTTCGTAATTACTATCTTATGTATATAAATAATTATAATTGGTGAAAATATCAAAAGTTCAGGGTTATTATTTTTTCAATTATAAAAATAAATAATATCTATTGATTTTGTTAAAAACGATGTAATTTCACCATTTTCTCTAAATTTTTCCGCAGTTTTTCTGCTAGCGAAACTAATAATAAAATAAAAAAATGACCTTTTAAAAGTGCCAACTAGTTACATTTTTCAATCCATAGATAAGGTCACAAGAAACTTTACGAGCTTTCTTATTCCTATAAAAGATAATAACAGACAAAGCTAACTGCAGACTAACAAAATAAAAAATAACACTTCATTGAAAAATGAGAGCCAATACATTCATCGCTTCCCTCAGAATCTAAAGTAAATGATAAAAATTAACATTAAATTAATTAATACAATGTTTGTCATTAATTTTATGTGGGTCATAAAAGTTTTTCGAACATTGTATTTTACTCGTGTAAAATAGTACACAAGTGAGCACATTTTCCTAAAACCACATCGACCATTTCAAACAATGTAATATATTTATTTTATATATTATTTACATTTTACACACCTCAAAACCACGATTGTGGCCTAATCTGAGATGTTTACATTTGTATTGAGCTTAAGCTTATTTAAAGTAAAATATTGATCATGACGTTCTAGTAATAAATTAAGGAAAAACTGATATTAATTGGGTAAATGAATTTCAATACTTAGCAGGTAGTTAAAAATGTATTAAAATTAATAATACAATTTTTGAGCAAAAATTAACTAGTTCTGATTTAATTTATGCATTAAGAACTTAATGATTACTAATTTTGAGATCACAATATTTCTGACTATGGATTTGGAATTACCTTGTTCGGAATAATTTGGATTTTTCGTCTCGTTTGTCAGTTACAACAAATGTTAAAGGGATAAAAAAAACTGTTCATTAAAGCATAAATCGTTTATCTAAAACAGAAAAAACATTCAAGTTATATGGGGTGAAGCGAGTGTCAGTTTCTAAATATTAGTTTTGTACGAAAGTCGATTAGCAGGAAATTTTTTGAAAACTTCATTAATTATAGTTGAACGATTGTAGTTTGAACGACAGCTTAAAAAATGAGAGAGTTTAACCTATAAAATAAAATGTAAATGTAACTTTAGTCATTTTTGATGATCACTCTTCTTCTGATGATAAAAAGTTCGTGAAATAAAAAAAGGTAGCATGATATAGTGTTAACAGTTTTCGTTGGTATATACTACATATACATAATATAATATACTAATTTATCTATGTATAAAGAATACAGATAGGAGTAGTAAAAATGTAAACATTTTTTCTCCGTTAATTTTGTTCCCAGAGATGTTGCATTTTATATGGGTTCGCTTAAAATTTAACACAGGCCAATTATTATCACAATATACCGATATGCATGGACACTATAGGTATATAATACGCATTATATATTGCTACGCATATAACCACTGGACATTCGATAAGTATTTTGGGATCGATATAACAAAAGAGCCATAATAATATGGAGAATGAGAGACGGAGAATGGTAGGAACGGAGAGACAGAGAGAGAAAAGAGTGAGTGAGCCAGAGAGAGAAATGTTTTTTTTACGTATTGCAGATAAACCGTCTGCAGGATTATAAACGTTTTGCATTATTTATGCGCCGTTGCACACATTACACTGGCCATTGCCCATACAATATATATTCGTTCATTTGGGTACACTTGATACAACGATATTATTATACTACATACCTAACGATCCGGTATAGATATATTATTATATTAATATTATAATGACGAAAAATAATCACCATTTTATATTATATTATTATTCCGTACATATTTCATAATAATATTGTGGTGACAATGTGATTTTATACAAAAATGTAAAATTTCAATCATTTGCTAGCTATATTTCATAGTATACAATAATATAGCATCATGATGTAAAAACGACGAGTTCCTGTAGCCGAACCCGTTTTAGTGAATATTGGTTAGGTTAGGTATTTATTATGTGCAATTAATTATAATGGAAATAATGGTAATTATAATTTAATATTACTCTGCACCTGCGATAACTACCTGTAATACGTTTTCCAGTGATAGAAAAAATGTTAATCAATTTGTTTGAGTATAAAGACGTTAGTTCTTTAAGCGTAGAGCCTACTATATTATATTTAGTGCTGGTGCATGGCATTTTCAATTTAAAACAAATTGGTTATTTTATAAAAATATAAATTAAATAAGAATATGAAATATACTGTGTGAAAATTAAAAGTTACTAAATTACTACGCAGCTTAAATAATATTTAATAATAAATTTAAATTTAATATATTATTTAATTTATAATAGTTATTAATAGATTACTTCAAAGTAGCCTCAATTATGTATATAATTTGTAATTAAATTGAAATTGAAGTATATAATGTTAATATTAATCGTTTAAAAGTTTAGACGACACTCTTATATCATTAGCCTTACTATATTTTTAGTTAAAAAAGATTGGATTATTTATAAAAAAAAAGTTTTTGATTGACTGGCTTGAAAATGTCAATGTTTGAAGTGTAATTAGTAATTACATATTTAGTTATTCCAATACGACATTAGCTACAATTATTTTAAAGCTTTAAAATGTTATTTTTATTCATAGTTTAAATTAAATTATATTTCATTAAAAACACAGATAATATTAACATAAATAACTATTTGCATTAATTGTTTCTTATTGGTTTAACATTTTATGACTTATCACCGAGAAATATAATTTGTATAATTTTCGAATATAAATATAAGTTACACACATTCATCAGAATAGTAATAGGTAGGTACATTATATTATTATTGAATATACAAATACAAATTACAGCTATTTAGATTATGTAAATACGTAATTTAAATCATTTTTTAATAATTAATAGTCATTGTTATATTATTACGGACACATGAAAACCAAAGAACTTGAACAACCGCCGTACATTAATTGTAGGTATATAGATTCACATTATATATGGACATATGGTTAATGCTCAGAATAAATAATCAAAATTGTGTAAACGTGTTTGAAGTTTGAACGCTATAGTTCAAACCATAAGTTGGGTCGACGCCTCCGCCTACCCAAGCGTATTATAATAATTAATATCCTATTATATAATTACCTAATAATAATATGAATTCTGTACTACAAAACGCGATTTCTGCAGATGGGCCGACCGCGACACTTTCGTGTATCTATAGTAAATTTTTCGATTAAAACTAGCCCCGGCCACAGCTAATTCTATAATGAATAGTATATTTAATTTTAGCACGATCTTAGTTTTTTGTTCTTGCGGTCCAACGCACATAATCATATTATTTTGGTTTTGTCATCTCGCGCAGTCGAATACGCTGGTACGGACTATATTGTGCTTCTCGCAAAATCGTCGACTTAGAAATTTTCAAGCCTGAATGGTATATTATTGTAATACATCATAGTTATTATTATCCAATGATCAAAGGGCGATGTTCATTATCGTGCACCTAACTCAATACCATGTTACTCAGGAGAACCGACTATATTGAAATCTGCAGGATATCTGCTATGGCAAGGCTGCGGCTACCCGCGTAATAATCTAATTCTGCTCCGTTTTGTCTCTTGTCCAATGGATATTATGATGTATAGACAATACCGTATTAGGCTCCTACAAATGTCAGTACATATTATATTATATTATATACGCGATACACCGATTTCCCGAAATCTCTAGATTGACGAATTGGTTATAACTTTCTGAATCGTATTAATTTAGTAGATGCCTACCTTGGTAGGTGTAATCCTTGGATTAGAGATTGCTTTAGAATTCACTAATATATTTTAGTATTATACTATTATGTATGAATTATAAAAACGTTAAAAATGACAAAGTTTATACGTTTTTAATATATTATGCATAAAAGAGAATTATCTTAATTTATGTATGACGCCATGGGGTTATAACATTATAAGTAATAATTAATAAATGGATAATAATTTAAAGATAAAATAATAACCCAATTAAATAATATTTAGTAGTAACTAATAAACATTTTATTATATAGGAATAGATTATGACTTTTGATAGTTTTATATCAGAGAAAACTTGCCGAGTTATTCAAAAAAGACTTATAATTAGCTTTTTTCAGATACTCTGCAGGACAATATGGGTAATGAGAACGGGTGAGTGAGAGACAAGAATAGGCTCCTAAAAGTATACCCTAACATTACGCTGTATATATGATTGATCATTCGAACATCTCTCTGGGGGAAATATAGCATAATTTTACTCGATGATGGAACTACTCTCTCATAAGCTCGAGCTCATAGTTTGTACATTATACGGCGGTTTCCTTTAATCCTTAATAATAGGTATATTACTATAGTATTATATGCTCAACTTGCAGGAATTATATTGCATAAACTAGATACTACTTGATTGGCATTAAGGAAAAATATGCGTACAGCAATAAAATAAAAAACTATTGGCCGAACATTATTTCAACAATATTCAAAAAGATTGTTTATAGAAAAATTAAAGTCTTTAAAATATGTTTTTTGTTTTTTTTTGTGATAGATAAAATATTCTTTGTAAATAAATTTTTGAAACGGCCAATATGATGGGCATCAGTCAATATAGGTGACACCTGACCGTTTTAATTTAATGTATCTCTCTCTACATTGCTTCATCGAGAGTCAAGTATATAAATACCAATACTCAACAGGTAAGGAATAATATCATAATAATATATAGGTTAAATGTAATCCACTTTTGAATACCTGAATACCTGATGTATGAATTTTTGACTGAACTAAGTACTTACTTATTAAATTTAATTAAATTTGAATTTATATAATACCTAAATTTAAACTAAATTTAGGTGATGAAAAAATATACTTTCACATACATATTCCACGAGTACTGTGAATGAAGCAATAATTACAATACTGTATCTACACATTTTAATATTTATAACAATAGTATATTATGTACTTAAGACATAAAATAACTTTACTAACTTTGTGTATACTAACTAATATTTAATTTATAATAATATAATATAATGTAGGTAGTTCATTTATAGACACAAGTGATCATCCTTAACAGTGGTTATAACTTATGTCTTATAAGTTATAAGGAAGTGAAATTGTTAAAGTTTGTAAACTATATCCAGAGAGGCAACATATTATAATGTATTCCTTATTAAATCCGCACACACGTCAAACCCAAAAGAACAATGTATATAACAATGTAAGAGTGATATTCGTTTCATGGAACTTATAAATTGTCAAAAAAGACAATTATCGAAAAAAATTAATACATTTATTCATTTCAAAATAATGCGTTATTCGTTGATACCTAATCAAAAAATCAATCTGTATATTATTATATAAATATGATGAAAAATAAATAATTTGAGTGAAAATTATAAATATTAATAGTAAAAACATTATATATTTTATTAAAAAGAATTTTTATTCTTGGAAAACTGAAAAATAAACGGAAATTATACAATTATATACTACTCTAAGAATATATGAAATTTACCTGACTAGTGCCTACATCAAACATACTGCACCCATAACAATGTAAAATTTTACAATTTTGAATTGAATTTAGTACAAATCGGAATATTTTTACTACATATTACTTAAGCCTTATGTTTCTATAATATCCTTGTTTATTATTTTATTTATGTAATTATAATGGTACCTATGTTGGCACAATATGTTATTATTATTGTTATAATATATTTTACCATTATTATTATTGTCGTAAGGTATCTACCTATGTCCTATACAGGGTGTTTCTAAAATGGATGAGGTAACTAGTATATGCGTACTCAATCTGATGACCCAATAAAGATTTTTTTTTCTATCTTAAAAATCTGGTTTATACAAATCATTTTTAGAACATTATTTTAAATATAAAAATAAACAGTCAAGTTGTATTTTTTGCAGAATTCTCATACAAATTGAGGTGTTACATCATTTTTGCGCTTGTCGTGCGTTTTTCACTCTCGAATCACCGACTAAAAAAAAATGGTGTGGCACATCAATTTGTATGAGAACACTACAAGACAAACAGTGATGATAATTGATAGTTATTTGTTGTTATTTAAAATACATGATTAATTAAAACAGTATTTTACATTGTCAACTAAGAAAAATGATAAAATTAAGGTTTACAAAGAATTTACTGACATACATTGATTTGTGTGATTTAAATGTATACTCATGTACAGGTAATTAAATATGGTAACTTTTATCCGCAATGTCTATTATAAAATAACTAATTGACCGTATTTTTTACATAAAGAACATAAGTTGATTTGATTATAGCTGAGTTCAATACTTGATATTGAACAACACTTTAAATTTGTTTTTTAAAAAAGTTTTTAATTTAAATTTTGAACAATGCAGTACACTAACATTGAATATGCGTAAAGAACATGTTTATGCCAAAGAATTAAATAATAGAGTTGAACTTTTTATGATAATTAATAATGTATAGCTGATATTTGTCAATGACCAAATTTGTTGGAAAAAACTTTGAGTTCATTATACATCGTCGGATGGAAAGTGCATCAAAGTTAACGTAAGTCACACACACACATTGAACAACTGTAGATAAAAATAGGTTTTCAAAATAAAGTGTACCTATTTAATTATGATTATTTTACAATGTAACACAACTTAAATGTATGTAAGTAAATTTGATAATTTAAAACTTTGTTAACCCTAATTTTGTTATCATTTTATCGTTTTCATTGGTTGGCAATGTAAAATAATGACAACAAATAAATATCACCACTGTTTATCTTGTAGTGTTCTCATACAAATCGATGTGTCGCACCATTTTTTTTTAGTCAGTGATTGAAAAATAAAAAAATGATGTGACACCTCGATTCCTATGAGAATTTCACAAAAAATACAACTTGACCATTTATTTTTACATTTGAGATAATGTTCTAAAAATGATTTATATAAATCCAGATTTTGAAGATAAAAAAAAAAATTTCAAAAAATCTTCATTGGGCCATCACACTGAGTACGCATGTACTAGTTACCTCATCCATTTCAGAAACACTCTGTATAGTATAATATGAGCAAGAAAATAAAATTAGGCATTTAACCATTTGTTTTCTGCAATATTATTATACCACACTATTATTATTTTGATTTTTAATACCTAATCAATCATTATATTAAACTCGTTTCATTGGTAACCATTTCATTTTTATTTCATTTAAGTATCGATGTAATAAACTGCGTGATAATTTAGTTAAATTCTTCGTGGTGAATTGAAAGTATGGTAATTGGAAAATAAATGAATTAAATATTTAAATATCATGTCTGTGTCCATACATTCGTTAAAAAAATAAATCATATTTGTTTTAGTTCTAAATCCCATTTTTAATTTTCATCCTTTGTATTATATGTGTAAATGTGAATATCAACATGAACCTTTTAAATTCATATGAATGATTCAAATTCTACTATAACCTTTTAGCTATATATTTTCATGAAAATATGACAACTGTCCATTACTATTTACAAAACCCGCGGGTTTTAATAAATGGTATATAACCTCCTTTTTAACAATTGTTTTCATTAATATTATTGATTCACAACACCTACATAAAAAATACCCTTCTAAAATTAATCTTATAAATTTAAATAAATATTTTAGTTATAAACCCGCACTGCACAATGAAATCATTAATTTGAGAACGTAAATAAAATAAATATTAACTAAATAGAATTCAAATGAAATACCTCCAAGATATTAATAAGACATTTCAAGAACACTACGGAATAGGTAAACTACACAATAAGATAGTTTAAATTTTTTACTTTACAGTCATTATAATTCATATTTCATTATTTATTTATTTTACCTTTGAGAGATTATCGAAAATAGATCATAATAACTAAGGGTATTATAATTTATAACCATCAAAATTAAGAATTAATACATTCTTATTACAAAAATAAAAGGGAGTTATCCAATTGCACCCCATTTCGACTTTTTATAACTTTCTAGTGTTCTGATTGTGAAGTCAGGTAAATTAAAAGTATGTACCTGATGTATCCAGCAATTTTTATCAGCCTGAGATAATAGTATATTATTGTGTGGCAAGGGCGGGAAGTGAGATATTTCAGTCGCGGGCGAGGGCTACATTTCGCCCAAGACTGACATTGCCTTTCCGCGCGAGCCACACATACTATTTTTTTTCACGCCTCTGCATTTATCGATCACGGCAAATGTAATGCAGGGATCTATGCAACAACTAGACGTCTAGACTATGATTCTACGACAACAATATTTCACGAAAGAAACGATTTGGTTTTATTTATTTTAGCTGTCTGCACGCATGGAGGTTATAATAAGATTATAAGATGTAACCAAAAGTTTATGTTTTGTAAGGACCGTGGTATAGAATTCAGTGTCTGTTTGTGCAGGGTATACGCACGTGAAATGTGCGCGCAGCACTTTTGGGGATTTCCATTTTACCAGCTGGACGGAAAAAAGACGCTTTCCAACGCTTCAACTGCTGTCGAAAACCAAACTTTCGGTGCAGGCGTGACAAAAACATAT
Organism: Metopolophium dirhodum; assembly: GCF_019925205.1. NCBI lineage: Eukaryota > Metazoa > Arthropoda > Insecta > Hemiptera > Aphididae > Metopolophium > Metopolophium dirhodum. The sequence continues at coordinate 17,096,280 of NC_083563.1, read as the reverse complement.
TTGCTGGCCTGCAGATCTATTTAAACGAGACAATTCAGAATTTAATGTCTATAAATCACAGAGCAAACTTTTTAAAAGGACAAGAATTTATTGATAAATAAATACACAATTTAAAAATACAATTATATCCACTTTATAATATGTTAAAATTATTTAAAAACAAAAAAAAATTTGCATTTCGACTAATTTATTGTAATAGGTTACTATTATTTAATACAAATGTTAATGTTTTTACTTTTTCATTATTATTATTATTATTTTTTAATAACATCATTAAATGTTTGATTGATTACAATACAATATAAAAAATAATGATATATATATTATGTACAGTTGTTGGCTTTACTAATTTCTCAAATCTCATATCTTCATAATATTTTAAATAGTGTAATTTAACGCTTGTACCTACTATAGTAAGTACTAAGTAGCAAGCAATCAGAACATAATGAAATATGGAAACAATTTTCGATTAACTGAATTTGGGACTTAATTCACGGTCTACAAAATAAAATACAACATAGGAACTAAAATGTTGTTAAACGATTCGTAATTTTATTTTTTTATTATTTAACATGTACCTCTACCTATTTTGGATATAATATTATTTAATTTTTAGACCTTCCTAAAGATTTTTGGGAATAAATGTTTAGTATATTAATTTTATTACCTCTATTTATTTTGTGTTTGACCCAATTCCTTTGCTATGTCAGCATTTTTTTCACCAATTTTCAAACGGTAGTTTAGGTACATTACTTGCCTTTTCTTCAATTAGACCAAAATTGCTTTCGCTTACACATTTTTCTTGAACAACATTACACGAATAGATACAGTACTATGTCAATATACATACTCGTGAACAGGCGAACTATACTTAATTAGTTTTATGTTGAAAATTAATGAAACTTATCATTTATCGTTTGTAATGATATTACGATAAAATAACCCTTGTGGCTTGTACACAGCGCATTAGTGGTAATCGGTCAACAATATTAATATATCGTTTTTTTCTCGTTTCTCAAAAATAATAAAGGTCATATTTGTCATTACCCTCATATGGACATTACGAGTGATATATATATGTCATGATAACACATTAATATAATTTAATAAATATCCTATAACTAAATCAATATATATATTATATTATAGCATGACATTGTTATATAAAGTATATTAGGGTGGTCCTTAATTATGTCCATTTTGTGCAATACTATAGATAACTATTATAGTAGTTTTCGTTAAATTTGGCGATGAAAGCTCGCTACTTTCACGTGTTAAAAAAATGTTAAATTCGTATACTATAATATAGTGTAGGAACATGTATAAAATGTATTTTATTCAACAAACAGAAATAAAAATAATAGCTTTACAAAATTATAGAACAACTTGTGTTTTTTTTATGTAGGTAAATTAATTGTATTCATCAACTAATATTTGTGTAAGATCAATAATAATTTATGGGTAGGTACCAATGGTAAATCAAATGGTAATGAAAATTGTAACGGACGAATAGATTACACTGCAGGGATAATAATTTTAATGTAACTAAACAGAAGATGTCTGTTGATGTTATATAAATTAAATCGATATTAAAAGGTAAATTATTTACAATATTATAGACACATAATATACGCATTGAATTTGAATTAAATAAAGTTTAATGATAAAACTCAATTAAAAAAAGCGTTCGATTAGTAAATTAATCAACGGACGAGCGTAAATTGATTATGTCCGTGATTGTTAAACATCGATCGAATATTATCGAGACAATGAATTTTCGTTGTTTTAAAACTGTAATAGGATTTTATTTTGTAAATTAAAAACCTGCGTGGCACTAACGCACGCGTCTTAAAGGCCAGTTATAGACCACGAAAGGCTAACAATAATTATACACGAGTGTTTGTTGACAAAACATGCACGCAATGAGGTTGAGCACATGGAAGACGTAAATATATTATTCAAACGAATCGACCGTGACCGATATATGTTACATAGCGGTGGTGGTAACAAAAGAAAACTGTTTGAAAAACGGCCAAAGACGATTATTTATACATTAGCGTTTTTTTTTTATTTTTTATAACGACGATATGCTAATCATTTCCTGCAGCGGGCCACATGTAGTGTAATAATAACAATTGAATCGGCGGCGGTCAAGTACAGTTTTTTCCTTTTTAATTTCCCTTTCCCTCCCGTCCCGTCGTATTCTTTCCATGCCGTCGTAAATATTATATAACGTAACGGCTTTTACATTTCCTGGATTAACACTGGAAAGTGGGAATAGTGATACGCAGAGCGAGAAACCGACATATGTATGTATATATAATATAATATTATACACACGTCATATAGAATAGAATATAATGAGAGGGAGTAAGTGAGACGCAGTGTGTGCGTGTAAGAGAGAGAGAGAGAGAGAGAGAGAGAAGCGGACAAAATAAGCACCGAAAATTGATCAGTTTTTCGGTTTAAATGTACATGTGTATGCTGTGCATATATATATATAATTATAATATTTCTATATATTTATACGCGTATATTAGAAGGAATATGTAAATTTACCTAGTCGGTTTTCCACTCACCGTGTCTACTGCGACCCAGGAAATTGCTTTCGCAGCAAAGCTACATACTAGGATCAACATTTTATATTTTTCTTATTTCATCTTAAATGTAACGGATATAGGCTTGTGAGTTTTGGATGGCGCAGATAAAGATTTTACACCCTCGGCGTTAGACGCGCACACATTTTTGTCGACAAAAAAATAAAAATAAATAGATAACCAAAATCAAATTTAATACTGTTTTGTTTGGTTCTATTACACTGTCGAGACTGCAGAAACGATAGCTATGTTATTATTGAATTATGAATACTATTAATTCCATTTGAAAAATTGCAATATTAATTTGATATGCTGCTAAAAAACCTAATCTTGATAAATTGAGTACTTATACTTAAAAGCTATAACTCAGAGTTCAGACACGTGTCATGACGAATATCTTCTTCGATTTAAATCACTAGAAGAGTAAACTATTTTTAGCGGTAGAATTTAAATTAGCTTACAATTTTAATTTGTAGGTTCATTTATTTGTTGTTGTAAATTAATTCAGAATAAATTAAATTATATTTCAAAATAATACTGTATACGTTTTACAATTGGTAAATACTAATCACATTATCATCCGTAGTTTGTATGTTATCAAATCTTAATAGTTATATCACAAATGAATGTTCCACGGTTAATTATTAATTTCAGTAGATTATCAAAATCATGATGGAAATAAAATAAAATTGTATTGTTTAGTTATAAATGTTATCTCATATATTTTAGTAAAATATAGAGTGCCGTGTGAAACAATGTAGGTAGATACCAGGTACCTATATAATTTCAGATTCTGAGTAAAGTATATTATTGGTATTATATGTAACGACACTGTTTTTTTGTGACAAAAGGATTAACAACCGTGGTTTTAATCGAGCATTAATATTACGATTCACAACACATCCATTGTACCACGGTGTGAGTGAAGCGAAATGGGTCGACGGATATCCCTCGCCTGATCACTGTATATCTTGTCCACCTATTTAATTAGTAATAAAGAAAATATCAAATAGGTAACTACTCAATTATATATAAATTCAATGAAAGAAATTTTCAAGTTTCGTGAGGTATCATAAGAAAAAGTTTTATTTTGAAAAAACATAGTGAGCATACCATATTACACATGAACGAATTATATACAACAGCAATATACTCAACACAGCATAATAATATACGAATTACATATTATTTTAAAATTAATTAACGTCATATTGAAATTATTTTAACGGATTCTAAAATCAAACTTTTGGCCTTTAACGAATCTATTCCTGGTACTCAATTCTTAATTAAATTTTAATTAAACCATTATTTTTATAATCAAAACTTCATTAGTTCGGATTCGTATTTTTCTTAAAGTTTTTCTATTTTCTTTTATCTGGTATGATTTTATTGGTAAAATAAAGCACGGTATATTTTTTCGATGAAATGAAAGTCGTTTAACATTTAGTTTTTTTTCCAAGTTGAAGTTTTCTTATTTATTTATAACTACATTTTTAACTTTTTTATTTTTATGATAAAATATATTTTAATGCATACAGTTTTTTTTGATTTCAATTTAATTGTAATCAAAATATTGTGTTTACCTATTGTACATTTGTATAGGTATTATAACTAACTGTACAAGTTACGTTATCAGCCAATTTTTGTTATAAGATATAGTAATAAAGATAACAATTACTTTATGTCTTTATTAATGTGGTCCAATAATTTAAAATTAAATACTATCAAATAGTTTTGTTTTTAATAGACTTTGGACCTTGGTTAATATTTATGTATTTACGTTCATTTGTGGTTAGGTAAATCAACCTTAATCCACTTTACTGTTGATTATTTCACTAACCCATTATCACTCTTAAGAGATAGTAATTGTTCACATTGTTCAGTAACGTTAATTTAATCACTGATGTGCAAAGTTTATTTAGCAGTGTTCATCTAAATAACTTACTGATGAATAGAAGTTTTGAAACACAAACTCTTAAAGATATAGGAACTCAGATAGGGGTTAAATAGTACCTAGGTACCCTATCTAACCTAAACATATTTGATTTTTTTTTTCTTAATTAAATAACACAATATCTGTATGTGTAAGAATTATAGGACTCAGCAAACAATAATAACTGTTTAGCTTTTTGTAATTATATAATTATATATTATGTAATACAACTTATCCCGGCTAACTAATTAACTGATTCATCATCGCCGAAACCACCCAAGTTATAAGTATGAAATTTGGTCAGGAGTTTCGTTTTATGATGTAAAGAACTCAAGACCCACTGTAAGAAAGGATTTTCCAAAACTTTTAATAGTAGAGATAAATTATTATTTTTTTTCTATATAAATGGTTGCCATTGGTTAGCTATAAGTTATCGGGATTCGGGCTGATCAGTTTCAAGTATGCATCAAATCGTCACGTTAACATGGCCTTGATTAAATAAACTATATCATCTTATAACTAGACACATGTTTGTACCTTATATAATAAAAAACTACCTGATTGATTTTGACGAAAATCTCAGTGATTGTTTTTATAAATTTCAGAAAACTTTAGAGAGTAAGTAGTTCAAACCATGTTAAAAAATATAGCAAGTGGTAAATCCAATCCGTGACTCACGGTTGCCTATCTAAGTCGTATTATTTCAGACCTATTGACACTGAAGCAGATTTGTCCATGAACTGCGAGGTACACTAAAACTGAGATACCCTCAAACCGAGATACAGGGTAGGTATATACTATAATAGAATTTGCCACACAAAAAATTGCAAATGGGTGGAGCCGGGTTTTTCAGCTAGTATACTATAATATATATATATATATATATAATGCACTGTGTGTCTGTGTATAATATAATATCAATATTTTATACAATTCCTATGTTTCCAAGTATTAAATAAATAAAAAATAAATGACTTATAAATGTAAATATAAAACAATATAATATTTGGTTTTTATCATTCTTACAAAATTAATGATAAACCGATTAAATTAAGCACTTTTATTGAATTATTTTAAAATTGAATTTGTATCTAATCAAATTTACCACATATTTTTATGTTCATGCATACAAATAGTTGTGATATATACAAATTATAGCACCTGCTCAAAATTTAACTATTATTTATTTAGCTATGTTAAGCCTGAATAACAAGATTATAATAGTTTGAAAAAATGATTAAATTATAATTTATATTGAATTGAATTTTTTCAAATGTTGTTTTAATATAGAATTACTATGGGTTTTTGTTTATTTCTATAAACCGATATTTTTATGAAATTAACTAATTTTCCTTTAAAATCATCGAATATTTATGATTATTTTAGTTTTGGTTAGGTTACACTTAATCAAATAATCCAGATATTATAGCATTAAATTACATTTTAACATATTATGGTTGATATATGTAAATAAAATATATCCTTTTCCTTTGATCGAGTAAGTAAACATTATAAATATTTCAAATACGACACGGTGAAGTTTACATTTCTCTAATTATTTTCATACACCAAACCTATTCCTTGGAAATAATGAAATGGAATTGAGTGGCAACGGTATAATATAAGACATGAATACGTAATGCGTATCTTGCACGACAAAATTAATTCTATCCAAGAGGCTAGACGATTGTACAGACTGATTCTCCTTGCGTCCTATACTGGTGACTTGGGCGTGCAGCAGGTGCGACGAACAAGTAGTCACCCTTTTGACTGAGAAAAAAAAACAAAAAATTCAAAACCGCCTACTAAACATGAATAATATAATTTGTATAGTGAATTCGGCTATTTTATTCGATGAATAGGCCATTAGACTGTCTTTTATTATGGTCGAAGACCCCTCGAGAACTATACCGAACTACCTGCTTATTTTTAACGTCCCTACCTACTATTTTACTACTTTGTATACTCTCGAGTGATTTTCTACGAAAATGTCTCTTCTTTAGAACATCATAATATCATATATATATGTACACGTTTTTAACATTCCAAAGAACGCGTCATGCACATAGCTAGAACGATTTACAACAATTTTGTAAGCATCTCGATGATAGTGCATGTTCAATTAATTATATCAGATGACAATATTATTATATTATTATAATTGAGATTTATATAATTTTTATTAATTATATCTATTAAAAATTTACAAAGTTTTAATTTACAAAACTCATCAAAGATCAGACATCGTTATATGTACAGCAGTGCAAAATGTGTGAATATTATTATATTACAAAGTACTAATGTATTATGTCATAATATACAAAACCCATAATATCAGAAAAAAAAAACAATAAATTTCTTAAAATATCTTTAATTATTTTTACATTGGTTCTACACTTTTACCTTCTATAGTTATAAATTATCGTATTATATTGAATTTTTCATGGAAAATAATTAGCCGATTTCCAAAATAAGTGTACTTACATATTATATAAACATTAAACACATTACACATTTTATACAGCAGCGTCTTATTTTTACTTAATTTTTTTTAAACAATGTACAAAATGTAGTTAATTTTAAATTTTGACAACAAATAAATTTATTATCAAATCTCATTTTCTAACTCTTTTCATTTATTGGTCTTATGTAGTTAGATTATGTTAGGTAGTATAATATTATTAGAATTTTAATATTTAACACATTACTCAGATGAATACTTGAAACATATTACTTATATTATTTTTTAAATTATATATATTTTATCCCATACACTATAATTAATTGTAATCTAAACTAACTATATGATAGACCTAAAATTCTCAAAACAACTAAAAATCACCCAAATGATCAAACTTGCCACATTAATTAATTAATTATACCCAACCTATAAAATATACTTAAAAATTTGATAAAACCATATGTATATAGACAAATCGACCAAGTTTTGAGAGTTCTTAGATTTATCATAAGTGACAAGAAGAGATACATGCTGACAAGAGACCCATTTCCCCTTTTTGGGAGCTCTAGGGACTACTTCAAATGATCAAAATTTACAACAACATTTATTTCAAATGTTTATGTTTATCTCTTTTGTTTCCTCCCCATTTCTGTTATTCGTTTTCAGTGTCCCCAAAATATATTTAGTTCAATTTCTTTTTATCCATTATGAGACTTATATGTACTTACACTTCATATGAAAATATACTTTGAGATTACATGGTCGTAAACACGAAAATACAATTCCCTGTTCGTACTCTTTATTACATTATTTTCTCGTTTATTTTTGCCATTCAATGGTTCTGAAGAGATTTCATGTGATGAGCCTTAAAATGATCAAATATGTCTTGTTTTTTTATTTATCATCAAAATCAGTAAAATTAAAGTATTACCTACTCTAATAATAATATCAACTATTACAGATGCACATTATAATATATCCAATAGGTTCAAAAGTAATATTATAGAATACGAACACATTATAATTATTTTTATAAATGTTCAATGAATGTTTAATTGTTATACTACAATATACAGCTCCTCTGCAACTTTAATAATAATAACTAATTATTAAATTTAAAATTTAAAATTAAAATTATTAGTGATTTGACACTATAATAGTTATTCGTACTGCCGGTATTGCAATTAGTAACATTTACTATTTAATATAATAATTTAAAATAAATATATACATCAATATCTATTGGTCTATCTCTATAAAGTAGGTACTTAAATCACGTGTGTTTGTTATAAAAAAATAAACAATATAAAAATCCATGTGCATGACACCCTACTTAAAATGTCGTTAATCGATAGACCGTTGCTTCCTATATTTTTTTTGTAAGGCTCATTAGTTTTATACAAGCTTGTTAGTATATATAAATTGTTCCAATTAATATAATAAACGAAAATAAATACACACATTGATTTTACACAGGATGTAACGTTGTTGAACAAAATTGAACCAGAATCGAATATAATATGTATAAGTACCCATGTTGCCGTAACTCTTTAAGATGTTATTTCATGTATAATTATTATACTACTATACGCACTTTAACGTGTACGCAGTGTACACGATAATGTATAATATTAAAACAGGGTTCTTTGAACGCAAAGTTTTTCAGTGAATAAATTAAGTACACTTCACAAATATTTAGAGTCTTGCGTGCACCGAATTGGCTTGCTGTATCCATCATCGTGAATTCCCATGAGACACCCTGTACATTATATATAGGTAGTATGTATGTACATACTATATTTGTATACAATCAGTGGAACAAATTTCGAATGTGTCTTGGCGTCTCGCACGGATAAACTCGACTCGCTCACAAGTAAACACAAATTTAATTGGTTATCAAAACTCCGGACGAAAATAACTAAATAGCTGACCGTGAAAAAGAAACCACTATACGACAACGTGTGACACATAATATAGGTACACTGTCAAGTGCTGGTCGCAGACACCACTGAAAGACCGTATCATTGGCCGTGTATGATAAACCAACACGGTGTATTTTATACGACTCCCTGAACCCGAACAATCGCCCTTTTATTTATTATTATTATTATTATTTTTTGTTTCTTTAGCTGCGGAAGTGACTAAGGCTAAGGAGAATTACTTACGCTTGTTCTGGTTCGGATCACTTCCCATGGACAAAGAACGATGCAACAATTATTACGATAATTATACACCTCTTCATTAATATAATAATAATAATAACAACAATAATAACGGATTTGAGCAAAACACTAAGACCGGGCGACTGTATGCTGCAATTCTCCCATGAACTGTGCACAGGTTCATACGAATGTTTTAAAGCACACACGAAGAAAGGATGTTTAAGTTGGACAAACCAAAACACGACTGCGGCATTTTCTATTGTTTGCAACGTGCAGTCGACTGGAAATATTGATATCGTAGCAGTGATGTCACAAATTGTATATGAATTTGATTCATATATAGTAATAAAATAACATATAAAGTTTATAGGTAAACTACTATTAATATTATATAGTGTCCTGTATCCTAGCTGACCCGCGGGCAAAAGTTGTGTTGTCCGTAAAGATTTCTTGTTACTTTTTTTTGACGGAATCTAACCAAAACAAGAACCAATGGGAACATCAACCAAACCTAATATTATGTGAATATGGATTCGATAACATTAATTGTGGTGTCCGAGATTACCAAGTACTAACAAGCACACAGTCATTTATATATTTATTATATATTTATATACCTATACAGGCTACAATATATAATAATAAAATAATATTAAATAAATTATTTATATACAATATTATATACTATGTAAATACAAATAATAGGTAGTTCAATTTATAAATTCTTATGATACAATTGATACAAAACGAAATCAATAAATAAGTAAATTATTTTATCATGGTCACGGAATGATTCACCATGCATGCTCACCCCCTCCCCCTTTTCTTTTAATAATTCAAATTCTGATTTTTGAATTTTCAAATATACTATTATAGACCATATTTTCAAATCATTAAACTTTTTTGTACTACTTAAGGAATGCCTTGTGGCGATACAAAATTCTGTTTTCAAAATAAGAACCCCTCTTTTATTGTAAATTATTTAGATTTTAGTGGATAATTTTTTTAAATTGTTGATACAATTTGAATGAGTAGTTTCTCAGTAATTAGAATGTTTGTATTAAAGCTAATAATCCTTAAAAATGGTTTTACATAAATATAAAATATATACGTAAAACTGGATCTAGTATTTATTATACTTGGGACATTTTTACAAATTATTAATATTAATGACTACAATTTTCATATCATCAAAAATTCAATACCCCCCGTATCTTACAAACCCGTTATCATGGACCTTTTATCTTTAAAACACAAAATTGAATAACTCTATAAAACCCGTAATACAAATTTTGATTTTGAAACGTCAAATATTTCAATAGTATAAAAAATTACAAGAATTTGAAAATATGGCCTTTAAGAATATTTAAAAATTCCAAAAATTAGATTTTGAATAACTGCATTATTGAAGAAAAGGGGTTGAGCGTGCTTGGTTAGGCGAGTCACCATTTATACCTAGAACATAATTTGTTTGGTAAATCATCAATGTTTTAATTGTTTTTTTTTTTTCAATTTGTAGTGTTTTTCACTGCAATATACTTTTTTGAATTCAATTTATGGTTGCAGAATGCAGATATTTCTTTATTTTTCCAGAGTTTTTTCATAAATTACTGGTAATAGATAAATTAAAGTTTAATTTTATATTAATCTATGAAAAATACGGGCTGAGCCCTTTTTACAAATTTAGGTAACAAAGTAAAAATATTATTAGATTGTATGAATCAATATTACGTATACCTATAGTAAATTGTACTGGACAAAATCAGGTTTTTGATGATACAATTGTTTTTAAACTAACCATTAAAATTACTATTCATTAGCAATAATTCTACTAAAAATCAATGAATAAACAATATAAGCAAACCGTTGAAAATATATTGTCATTGCTTTTGATCTAAAAGTAAATGACAAATAACAATTTTGGTATTATAACGGATTATGTATAATAATATGTAAACAGTAAATTTATAATACATTGCAGGGCATCGTTGTATTATGCTCGTTCATAGGATAGATATACATATAAATTTATAATGCGAGGCTATTATGTTTTTTTTTTTGTTTAAACTTTGTTTGACAATTCAAATATTGAATCAAAAGAATAACGATATTATGTTTAAGGCGAACAATACTATTTAACATCGCATTGGACCATTTAGCGTTTAGCTAAAAAAAAATAGGCACCCGTTTCAATCTAGTAAACGTGCCAGACGGTGTTCTTAAATTATAATGTAACTTAAGTATTATTATGTACTAACACGTTATAGGTACTTTATTATCGTTGTTACCAATCCAAACAGCTTTGAATTTCTGAAAACGGCGCCCCGTTCCGTTGCGCTTCGTTCGCTGCAGTCGTCGTATGCGAAAGTGTAGAAATCGCATTACTATAAATTATTGTGGGTAGGTAGGTTGGGTACCTATACTTATCGAACTCGTAGACACAACACACAAACGCCTATAATAATAATATATGGTTTATACCTAGGTCGCGCGGCTAATTTACTCTGGCCATATAAAAGCTTCACTGCGACGGTCCGTAATTAGATAGTACTTACGCCGCGACGTCACTGGAAAGGGGCCGGACCCTTGTGATTTATATACGAAATTGGTTTTTGTTTATTTTATATATATGTAATACACAGGACGCGGAGTTAATCAAAAGACGGGCACGTCGATGGACCCCGAAACCGTTTTCCACTCGGCAGTGTATAGTAAGTACTCGTACAACATAAATACGTAATATGTCGCCGCGGAGGACGTGCTGCTGTAGTTTTACGGGTCTCGGGAGACAACAATCGCCGATAACAAAAGCCCGTTTGCCGAGCTCATCGTCGTCGGGGCGACCAAACAGCTGCAGATCGAACCTCCGATATAGACGCATTACAACCTCCGCTGTACATATTATAATAATGCGATGTCAATGTGTAATTGGTCGCCGGTCGGATGCGCAATCGGAGCCCAAGATAAGAGTTCGAGTGTTTCGCGGAGAGAAAGAAAATGGGCCATCGAAAAATACCCCGGCAGCAAATCCCCCCCCCCGCGATGGGTTTTCCATTTTAATGTACCGTTAACGACCCAGCCTTTTAGCCCGACAACGCATCGATAGTAAAAAAGGAAAACAGTATAATAGTATATATTAAATAAAAAATAATAATAAGGATTTTATTGAATGTCACTTAAATTCAGTCGCTGCAGTGGTCGTTAAAACTTTGCATGTCATTCAACCGAGGCGGCGAAAACATGGCTAATAATATTCAATTATCTAAACATTTACGACTAAGCGTCGTTTTCATTAATCTAGACAATAGCAAATTGCGACGCCAAGCTATTTATGTATAACCAAAGATTATGGGGGGGGGGGGGGGCACGTATGTAAAGGACCCGTGGTATCGTCAGCTTAAAATGTTATTAAGTAGACCAATATACTTTTTAAGGTGAAAAATATTACATATTTAGATAGACGTGAGAAAAAAAATTATAATACTATATTATATTCGTGTGAAAATAGTACCTATAAGTTACCAGCAACCAGTAGTCTGCAGTCAGTATATACCAACCATCTACCTTGTCGTTACCAGACAGTCTTTTCACGACTATTATCTGTTTTTAGATTATTCATAATATTTTCTAAATAAAAAAATTATCTCGTACAGAAGAGGGTGGTAAAAAAACAAAAACATGAATAATTTTGTTTTGAAACTTCCAAAAATTACGTAACTTTTCGAAAATGTTTCATAATATGCTTATATACCTATGTACTTATATATATTTCAAAAATACTAAACGTGAAAAATAAAACACTGTATTAGGTCATTCAATATTTCTAATTATTTTAAAATTCATAGAATATATTTTAATTGAATCGTGCGTTTAATCAATAAAAATAAATATATATTTAATATTGTTAATATTCTTTATATTATGCAAATTTTAATTTTTAAATGTTATTATTTTATTGTAAATTGGTTAGGAAATATTGATTGGAAAATAACTTTGGTGGCGATATATAAAGATAAGTAGGTACTCTTTTTCCATGTCATTATACTAAGTAATATTTTAAGTTAGTATTTAAGTACCTATACCTAGATAATAACAAAGTGTTCTAACTAGGTACCTATTAAATTATAGTATTTAAAAAAAATTTAACATTTTAGTAGCTATTCTACTTTAAATTTCATTAGAAACTAGAGTAATATCTTTGATTAATTTGACATCAATTATTAATAATTAATCAATGATTATATTAATGGTACCTATTATTTCTTAAGGCGCTCGGTGCCGATGCCATTTTTTCCTCAAAAATACAGTCTGCGAGAATAACGATACCGCCTTGTAGAATCAACCAAATTTCAAACATTTTTTTTTAATTGCTAGAGGGGAAACATTCTACAGCCAGCATCGATCTCTGTTTTTCAATATTTTATTCTCAAACTTTATAATATGTCTAAACAAATACAAGATAAAAAGCGTTTTTTTTTATAATTTTTTTAATACAGTTACTTGAAATAAAATACAAAATCAGAGATCGATGCGGGCTGTAGGAAGTCTTTTTTTTCAGATAAAAAATAGCCATCCAAATCCGACAATTCTACAAAGCTTGAGAGTTATTTCTGTAAAGTCATTTTTTCGATATAATATACCTTATCAACCCTCCCTAAATAAGTTTCGGGTAGTAGATTAGTGGAAAAGTCTTATAACTGAGGTGGCAACTAAAATATAAAATTTAATTTTCAAATTTTATGGAATTGTGGAAAATTTGAAAAACTAGCACCGAGACCCTTAAGTGGAAGTCAGCGCAATAATTGTTTTCTCTTTCAGACACAACGCACAACATAGATAAAACGCATTCATGTGATATCGTTTTTTTATGATTTTTTAATAAACTAATTGTTAAATTACATATTTTTTGAGTGTTTGCAATACTGGTTTTATATCTTACTAGCGGTCCCATCTGCTCTGCCAGATCCCATAAAGAGAAAACAAACATTGCGCTGACGTACAACAGCTAGTAATAAATTATGAAATTATTATTGATGGAGGCTCACAACCAATTATCTGCACTACATGGCTACATGTCTTAATCCCCGGTTGATAATAATATATGCTGAAATAGGTGGTAATTATATGTACATATATTATATAAAAGTGTTAAAAAGTGTCCGACAAATATAAACATTAACTATGAAACAACTTTTGTTTAATTTTTCAGTTCCTTGATATAATTATTAATAATAATGACAGGTAATTACTAATTACTATACAATTTTTTTTTTTAAATTTTATTAGAACAAAATCCAAACTATATTACATTAGAGCAGGTAGTTTCAATTACATTTTTAGTTCTTTCTACTACATTCAGTACATACGTTCATGCATATAAAAAATAAGCAATATACGTCATATTATATAATATTATTATATTTAACATTAAAACCGATAGGCACATTAAGGAACTAGCACAGTCATTGTAATCATTTGTTATTAGGAGTAGCACATTTTTTTCGACAAAAAGGTGTTCTGCTTTATGATTTTATAGTGCGTATATACCCCTACTTACCTCTCGGTTTCATTATTGTCTTTATACACTGGAATCATACGATAACTGTTCTCAAAATGTTTAAACAAATTCAAATAAACAAAAATGTCACATATTTAAATATTATGGTAAAAATTTATTACAAAAAAAAAAAAAAAAATTATAATAAAAGGAAAAATAAAAATATAATATATATATAATTTGTATTTATTATAAAATATAGGTAATGAATATCAACAAATTGTTTTCGAGTTTACCGAACGCTTCTTGGGATGGAGATCGTCTTCGGTCATTCGTTTTCTTTTTTTCAGTCTTGGTAGATAATTGTTGAGTAGCACCCTTTTGTTCAGCGTGTGAATTGTCCGCCACAGTACTCAGATCTGGGTAAGCTATGTTGAGCAATGACGTTTCGATGGCTATCCGAGCTATGAGTTTCTTGTCCATCGGAAGTGTGGACAACATGGGTAAGAGACTCAATAAAAAATGTTTGTCATCAGAAATATTTTCGTCTTGATTCGAATACTCTGATTTCACTTCGACTGAATTTTGATAGTCGTACTCGATGTTAAGACAGTTCAAGGGGTTTTCTTCGTCCGACACGTCTTCTTTCAATTCTACCTCTGGATAAATGTTTTGATATGGTAAATCCGTCAAGTACACCGAATTTGTGACTGTGTGTGAGATCTGTTCTTTGATGAACATCATAGAATGAAAATATGGCCATCTAGACATTTCTTGATCACTTTCCATGCCGGTCATACATCTTTTGTACTCTTTACGGAAATGGTCTTTTAGGTTTTTCCATTTACCCCGTGCAGCTTTACCTGAAATAATAATTACAATATTTAAGTAAACTACGGTTAATAAAGCTTATTACTTTATAGTAAAATAGATTAATTAGGAATATAAAAAGGTAAAAACAAGGTATATACAGTGTATAGTAATAATAATAATAATAATAATTAATTTAAAATAAACAGAGCAATCAATTTAAATTCAAACAAATTATGCATTAGTTATTTTTTTGTTATCGGAGTGTAGAGGTCTAGAGATCTTAGATAAAGTCACTACGTTTTGGAATTTTTGTTACCTTATAGTTAGGTAAAGGTAGTAGTAAAGTCGGTAAAACCAATCTAGTAAACACCGATTGAAAAATTTAACAACTATCAGATAATTATAGAATGATTATATACACGTAGGTACTTGGATGTCTGTGCCTATCTGATTTGAATGATTTTTTTATTAAACTTAATGATTTTGTTTTAAATTTTATCATAATGCATATTTTTTTTAATAAATCTGGTATAAGTACTACCTATAGTACATATATAGTTAGCTAATTAGGTAATATAACTAACATATATGATATTGTTGTTTTAGGTTTAATATTTTATAACACCATACTATATTCAAATATTTTGTTAGTTACAAATATATAAAACTTTGCATAACTAAACACTTTGGACTATATAATTCCTGATATTTGCAAGTAATCAATATTTATTAATGGTTAGTACGAAAAATATAATTTTTAATTATCCGAGTCAAACGTTATTTGCGATAAAGCTGAATAATTTAAATTCAATATACATATTTTCATAAGTATTGATAAAGACTCATGAAAGTTAATTATACATTATTATTAGATGTGTGCATTCATAGAAAATTCATTTTTACTTGTTGTAAACAAAGTTTTCTAAATACAATGCTCAAATCATGTATAAAACGTATATACATATATTATTGTAGACAAACAGTGAGCATTTATATATTAATTTGACTAAGTTATTTTCCATTTTTATAGCGTTCTACGTAATTATTAGTTTTTTTTTAGAATGCTTTGTACATGGAATGTAAGTGTACTGTACAATTTATTAATGATAAAATTAAATAAAGTTGAATAAAGACACTGAAATTTATTTTTCATATAAGATATAATATTATTCAGCTATATATATTTGTAAATAATACCATTATAAATATTACTAATTAAATACTAGTATTTATACTCAACAATAATAATTAACAAATAATTTATTGAACAAATTCATATTTATATTTTATTTGGTGAAAAATATATTTTAATTGTTGATTTCAGTTATTTTAACTACCTAGTTCTTAGTTTGTTATTGACATATATTATGCCAATTGATATATTTTAGACAAAAAAAATAATTGTTTAAAATATCATGAATATGAAACACAATTATTTTTAAAGATGTGTGTGTTTTATAAATTATTTTTTTGTATCATAAGGCACTTTTTCTAGCACAAAACATTTCAGATCATAAACTTTGTGGAAGGTTTCTAATGATATTTACCATGGTAGAAAATTAGATTTAGAAGTACTTTTAAATTTTAGGAGGTCAAAATTAAAAATGCTCAGTATTTTTTAAATAATCGAAAAAAATGATACGAATATTTGTTTAAATTTATTATTGTCAGAATAATTCTTTGGTAACCTTGGTTACGAAAAAGTGAATTAATACTATTTTCGCTCAGAAACGTTTTTCATTGTATACAATGATTTATCATAGAACTAGTATTGAAATTTGTACTATTTCAGTGAGTAGGTACTGTATCAGTGTAACCTGTAGGTGTGTAGAAGACATTTTAATTCAATTTTTTTTCAAGATGTTTACAATACATTTTGAAGCGAAACCTTTGTATTTTTTTAATCCATGATACCACTTTTAGTTTATACATTTTTAACAGAACTCACTATGTATTTTTTTAGTTACGCGCTAAATACACATTACCTATTACATGCACAGTATTAAATAAAATGTCATTTAAAATAATAGTGGATACAAACAATAATAATATAATATGTGCGGCGCGTCAATTGGGTGTTTGTTTGAATAATTGAAATAGATACATTTATAGTTTTAAATGTTAAGTCCCTTTAGTAAAATATTTTTTACAACGGTTTTCAATTTTAATTGAGAAAATATTATTGCTATGTAGCCGAGCGTACCAATTTTCCGACATTCGTGTGGGTCACTGTAATTGGTGTTAATTTGAATTCAATGATGTATAAAATCAATAATCATTGTAACTACATACGATAAACGATTCTGAGCGAAGGTCAGTCAGCCTATATAAACTAAGTATATTTAATGATATTATTGGTATACAATTTATTCTACTATTAGATAGTTGGAAAGTTATACCGAAAACATTGAATTTGAAAATGTAATTGTATGAATAAATATAATAATATACTTCATAAGTTTTCAACTAACATTTTTAAATTACATGAAAATAACTAATATTTTTTAGTTACAGATGAATTACTTATGGGAAACCTTGTTTCAAATTTTAAAGCTAAGGATTGAAAATTGAACATTTTATAAATTTTTAATTACAAAATAATTTGAAAAATGATTTTGATGAATTGTATCAAACCTTATATGACACAAAAAAAATAACAAAAAATCGTGCAAATTTATCTTAAATATTTTTGAATTTATATTAGAAAACGTATGAGGTTACGTATCTTGTATTACATTTTCAAGCTTTTTGAACAAGTGAAAAATTAGTTTCAATGATATTTATAGAAATAAAACTAAAATAAAAATTGAAAATAATTATAAATAGCTAATTGAGTCAAAATATTTTGGAAATGTTATCATGTATATTTTATAGGTTATACAAAATGATAAAAATAAACATTTGGTGATAATTCAAGTATTTACTTCTATCCATCTTTTATTACAATAAAATTAGAACATCATTCGATGAGAGATCGTTAATTTACGGTTGAATATGCAATGTCGTAAAAATTTGAACTCAAAATATTATACGCTTTCCAATAAAAGGTACTGATTTGTTGCGATAAACCATTTTGAAAATATATTTGATTAATTTATTATGAAGTTTAGGTATATTGAATCTTTTGACAGCGAACAGTGTAGGCGTTACGCACTCCAATGCACGTGTCATAGAAAGCCTAAAATTGAAATCATTTCACTGTGAAATGTTGTAAATCAGACCTAAACGAGTTCCAACATACCGACTTGAGCTTTACACTGAAACGGATTTTATTTTGGTGTTAAGATGTCAACTTTGAATCCGTTAAGCTACATTTTAAGTATATATAAAAAAAAATTCGTATTTTAAAACATTTTAATAAAAAAAAATAGTTATAAGTAAATTTTTTTTTATATTTCCGACTCAAAGGATTAAAAATAGACTACAAAATAAATTCAAATATTTTTTGAAAATTTTTATCGGAGTTGAACTCAAGCCAGTACGACTTGGAAGTTGGTATAGGTCTATTTTGTACATTTTCAATTTTTTGACCGAGCTAGTAAAATATTATTGATCGAACATTTTTCATGCATAGGTATATATCAAAAAGAATCAAAATATTTTGAAAAATGTTATCACGTATGTAAAACGGCCATATTGTAAACATTTTGTGACAATTTAAAGTTTCTAAGTAAGTATATTTTATACTACGTATAATTACGTCAAAAACTGATTTTGCGTAAAAATTTTTGTTTTTTCTTTATTTTTATTTTGTTTTTCCTTGAAAACTGCTGTGCATTATTTCCTTTAGACCCCTTATAATGTAACAACAAAATTCGCTTTCCTATTAGAACAGATGCTGAAGTAGACAATCGAAGCGTTTATTTTGCCCCAAAAGGCGATGACAGATGGAAAAAAAATAAATTTAAATTAAAACACACATCATTGTAAAGTCAATACACATTGATCGCTCCGTTCAGAATCTAAAATAATATTTTTAAAAAACCAAGGTAAACACTAATTGGCCACGTCCTCACGTTGGAAAATAGAAATCAACGAACACCAAAAAAAATTATCCAAATTCTAACCTACCTAGTAATTATATTATCATTCTAATAATTTAGACGAAAGTAAATCAAGTCTTATCCGACCAAAATATGCACCCAAGTCAACACTGCCCTAATATAACGCCAAATCGAACGGACAGAACGAACAGGATAACCCATAATCAGGGCTCGTAAGTTCATGCATTTGCATATAAATCTTGCTAAGTTGTATTTAATGCTGGATGACATAGAAATCCATTTCAAGGTACCACGGTTAAATATGTGAAGTCTTATTTTGCATGTTTTTGCATATTTAGAGGTTTTTTTTGCCTATTTGGCATATGTATACATATTTCTATTTTATCGGGCATATTATACATGATTTTGATATTCCTATTCATATTATTACATCAATAGGTATGCATATTTGTATGAACATACTGTGAAAGAATCAACATTTGACGAAAAAAACGCGATTGTTTATAATCTATTTTTTTTTTTAATTGTGACAAAAAAAAAAAAATAAAACTATAAAAAAAATAAATGGATAATACGTCATGTTATTTCAAAAATTGTTTTATGGCATATTTCAATGCATATTTTGCCAATTTCGAGTGCATAAATGCATGCTTATTTAGGCATTTTTTGGGGCATGAACTTACAAGCCCTGCCCATGACTATGCCATTCATTGCACGGGTAACTGCGGTTACCGGTATATAATCGCGAGTCACAGTCCACCGTTCACTCTGAGAACGTCATAATATTAAAATTTATTCGGATCCAGTCGGTGAAAACACCACATGCGCTCTTGTCGGGACGAGATGCCTGCATACAATATACAATATGTGCAGAGGGTTGGGACAAGCAGCTCGACGAACGTATACCGAAGAAAAAAAATTAAGGCCTTCGCCGTGCGGTGTAGGTCCAATACCAAACGACAACAACAACAACAACAACAACAACAACAACAACAGCAATAACAATATTATAACGCAAAAAACGCCAGTGATGCCGATGGGTGGTGTGCGCCGGGCGGTCGGGGGTGTGCGGGACGAGGAGGAGGAACGGCGCCGCATACCCACGTGCTCTCTGGTCCCGCCATAACGGCCACTCGTTGACGCCGCGGCCACCGCGTGCCCGCGTGTAAACGCTGCCTCTTGTAAAACGCGTCGCTACCACCGCCGCCGCTGGCGTCTGGTTCGAGCGTCATGGACGGAGGACGAGGAGGGGGAATGGTCGGCGGACTGGTGGAGGTGGGTCGGAGACGACGACGTCGACAACACCGCCGCAACACGCGATATTGTGGGTTGTGCGTGCGCGTGTGCGAGTGTGCGCGTCTAGAGCGGTTGGAACGCGCAATATTAATATTATCATCGCCACAGCACAGCGCAAATATCAGATTATTATTATTATTATTATTAAAATCACAATATGCAATGCAACACGACTAAGTAGGTACTGTATTACACGAATAATTATTTCGTTGCGATACGAACGACAATGTTGTGGCACACAACAGAATCAATATAATATTACACACACACGAAACAGTGAAATATTGTTATTACAATATCTATTGAGCATCCACGATGTTAAAATTAATTATTTTAAGACGAATTTTACTTATGATGCCGAGCATAGAGGCCACGGACTCCCAGTGATGGTCCAGCACGGACCTGTTGTGGTGTTGCGGGTGTTGCCGGTCCCAAAGCTCGGGCCTCCGGTGCACTTCGGCTATCAGACGGCTGACCTCCAGCGAACTCTTGCCGGACATGGTCGCGGCGGGTGGACGCCTGCACGGGGGTAGTGCGAATCCTCCCGCAACACTCGTCGTTATTGAATGGATTCGCGTGGCCGGACGAGCGTTTCGTATGCCCAAATGGAGACACCAGCGGCACGGGTGTTCGGAACGACACGGTCCGTGCGTGTTGTTTACGCGCGTTTCACCGGACGTTTACCCGCTCCGCCGCTACACGCGGGCGGCGGCGACGACGACGGCCTCGCCGAAAGCCGAATCGACAAACCGGCGGCCGGCAGCCGCGATTGCGGCGGCTGTTGCAGTCGTGCCAACGTGAACGGACACCGCCGCCTCCACTCGACGGAATCGCTGCTCCGCTGTGTCGCACCTACAGTTGTACACGCTCGATCGCTCATTATTCGAATAGCACATCACAACAACGACTCGGTCGAGAAGCCAAATGCGACATGCGTCCGACCGCCGTGCTGTTCACGACGTGTCTGTCGGCCGTTTTCGACCTCCACTAGGCTAGGTTAAGTGAGTCATCTAATGTAACAGCTTTTAGTACCCATATAACATACCTAACTGCCCGTGGCAGATATACCTATATACACATGACGGAAAACAGGGGGTGGCAGGGGAGGTTCCGGGGGTCAGTTGTGGGCCACTTAATACTTTGGATAGTGTAAGCCCCTCACCTGGATTCGAGCAAATGTCATTCGAATGTGCATAATTGGTATTCGTCCTCCTGCTGCAGCCGAACGGACGATCGCTGTGTAAAGCAAGCCCGACGGTCGAGTTGTCACGATAACCATAACAGTAACGACTTGGACGTCGCCATACCGCGCGAGGTCACCGCGTGGTCCGCTATAGACTTAAAACCCCACGCGATCGTTCCGGTCCGAATCCGGTGACCGATCGGCCTAATGTAATAATGTGCATAGATATCGCAATTATTATTGTGTAAGTCATCCCATCGAAACCGCCACTGTCGAGTACAGACTTATCCATCGTGTGTATATTATTAGTATTATGGTCAGTGCGGCGTAGTCGCCAGGATTTCTAAAAGGGGAGGGGTCAAAAAAAAAAACACCTTGTACAATTTAAAAAAATTACACAAGTATATGGTATCATAACACTACTCCATATTATAGTCCATCCACACGCATGACTTAGTCTGGACCCAAATAATATATCAGTGACTGCACGTGCTTAACACGGCATATCATATTACTGCTATCATATCTAATATTATTATCACAGGTACAAAAGCACCATTGATTATAAAATAAACTAAAGTTTATTGTTTTATAATTACGTACGTAGCACGACTTTCGTGCTGTTAAAGTGTCAAGATAAAACAAGGCAAAATAGGGCCGATGATGTGAGGGCATATGGCGCTCCCCCCCCTCACACTATCCTGGTTAAACCACTACACATGGATCTCCCGACGGCTTAAACATCGTCACACAGGTGACTCCGGTCGTTCCAATGGTCGGTCGCTGATCGCGTCGACTTCAAACGGATCCAAATCCGACGAAATTGCGTAGTACGGATCGATAAACGGACACGCAGAGTGAACGATCAAATAGTGACGCATGTGGTTATATTTTGAGCAGGGTCCCCGCGATCCCGGGTTATGCCCCCCCCCCCCCAGGACCGAGGTCCGAGATACGTATATTATGCGCATTAATAATTCCGTACCTATACCTATGACATTATATATTATTATAATACGTGCGGCGCGGGCGGACTTGTCGTAAAATTAAGTTTTGGATATACATTTTATAATAAATAGGAATTCTTATTTTTTAAGTATTTATCATGTTACACACACCTTGCTCGCTTTAAATTATAAACTTAGTAGTGTAATAATAATAATAATGAAATACGCAGTCACATTTTTGAAAGGCCAACAATCTCGGAAATACCGAAATACGTCGCTGGGATAATTAAATTACCTACCCAAACATCAATTCATGTTTGGACCGCTTGTAAGACAATAAACTGATAAAAAGTTGTAATATGCACAATTCTTGAAATTGTTATAAAATTCAAAAATACAATCTTAATTCTTAGTAAATTATTTATATTATTTGTATTTCAATTTAAAGTTGGAATATTTTAAATTAAATTTAAATTTACATTTTGCCTTATTTCTTTATAAAAATCCTAATTGTTTTAATTTGTTAATTTTTGTTTAATTGTGTTTAAATATGTAACATATTATTATAATATGCGTACTTATAGACTATAATAAATATACTGTACAGTATATAGGTAATGAATAATAAGAAAGTTTAAAAGAAAATACAAAATTAACAATTTACTTTAATTTCTATAAATAAAGTTAAATGACATCAAGTTTTTGATGTGGGAAGGATAAATAACTTTTCAAAATTAAGAATTTAACAAATTATGTTTATAAAAAATGAGTATTTTATTAATATTGTACGTTATAATTGTTATATATTTGCTTGTAACAGTGGCCAACAAATCTCTACACTCTACATTTTATGTATCTACTCATATTTTTACATTTATACAACTTTATCATGACATATTATACTATTGTAGTATTGTGGAAGAAAAATCTATAGCCATCGATGTCATTTGTCATAGTACAAGTACACTAATACACAAGTTCCGGGTGTTGATATCAAAAGGTAGAAATGCAATACTCTGTCTTTCGTCAGATATTGATATAGGTAAGACAGGACACAGGTGACACAGGTATAGGTTACTAGTATTATATATTTTATAATATGTAAGTATTTATATGGAAAGTAGTACCTATAGTATAGATGAAAGTATGAAAAAAGCATATCAGTAGGTACTTATAATAAGTTATTACATTAAGAGAACATATTATTATACACACTGTATAATACAGTTGAAGGTACCTACATTATAAGAACGACCGTTTCAACATTCAGCTAAAAGAATTCTTTTCATAAAAATTATTAAATTTCCTAGAAAGTTTTAAATGCAATTTTTTGAAAAAAATTGTTTAATACTTTAAAATGTAAATTTATACATTAATAATATCAATGATAGACTATAATAAAATACTACTCTATAATTTATTTTATTTTAACCTATAAACCATCCATTGTTCTTATTGTTATTTTGTTGTAACAGATTGAATAAAATAAAAATGTACAATTAATTATGCGCTATAATATTACTTAATGACTAATAGGTCCCTACACAGATTTACTAATATAGTCATAAAACTGTAGATAAGTGTTGGCTATCTAATTAAGTAAAACAAAAAGTGTATACAATTAATAACCAACATATTAAGTAGATGCCTAAATAGTTCTGAAATGAAATAATTTCCGATACCTAAGCAGATAAAAAAAGTAAAATCATATAATAATATAATTTCAAAGATATAAATTAAAATGTATTCAATCATTAGGTATATATTTAATATTGTAGGTATTTATTTAAGTATTTTAATTACTTGTATATATATATATAATATTATATTATATACAATGTACATGTGAGTTTACTACTTGTAAGTAGGTACCTACTTAGGATAATGACAATAATATTAACAACAAGGTACTTTTCTTTTTTCTTGTATTATATAGTCTGTACACAAACAACGTCATCGATATTATGACATGCATTCGTGTGTCATATTTTGTATAAACACAGCACCAGCCTACTTAAATATTATATTATATAGTTGTTCGGAATATTTTACAACAATACTGTCTAATACTTGAGAATGTTACAAAACGATGAATAAATGAGAATACAACAAAAACCAAAATATCTTTGCTCATAGTCGAGCATATATTATATTATTTGTGTTCCGTACAGTTTGGTTTTAATATAAAACGCTCGTTTCCGGACAAACAGACGAATAATAATAATTGAACAATGTTCACAGTAATATGTGCGTGTTCGTCCTACAAAGTTGCCGGTCTCAATATATTATTATTCGTTGTTTTCTAATTTATCAGAAACAACGTTTCGAACTTGTTTTATTGGAATCGACCCCGAACGGAACATCATTCTGCTCCACGACAATATGTTTTCAACGTTTGTGAAAATATACTGTTTAAATGATATAACACATTTTGTTACAAATATTAAATAGTATTAAATTATTTTTATTATTTTTATCAAACACGAATATACAAGATGTTAGAATATATTTTGTTTGCATTTAAACGGGCCTTGGCAGTCGTGTTACTCATATAGCCCGAATAAAGTCCCCCCCCCCCCCTGTAATACTTTATTATACATATATTATGCTCTGTGTACTGAATTTAGAATGGACGGGACTTGCCAGAAATGTGGGGGTACTAAGTCCCCTCCTCAAGCCCCCTTTATTTTCGCCAACGGTGTTACCTATTCGTAACGTCCGAGTGGTCCGACTTACCGAGTTTGACACTAATCAAACGACGATAACAAATTATTAGCATTATCGTATAGATAATTATGTTATTGTAAACACATTATCACAATATTAATTTCCATAGACAATAAGGAATTTTGATTTACATTGTTATCGTATAACCTATTATAATTATCGTCGAAAAACGTGTGGAACTATTTTTGCTCGTTATTTCAGAGTTCGGTAGCCCGACGCGGTTACACAATACTATAATATGATAATTTATAATATTACATCACAGCGTAGTTGTTGTTCACACAGAATTGTTTAATACATATTCCGTATAAATTTGTAATCCTATTCTATATTTTCCTACTATTATATTTCTGTGTGTTACCGCAAAATACGGTGTGTTCATCGAATACATGACTATCGCAGTCGCTGTGCATTTATATGCACCTACGTTCCAGATAAGTATTGAGTGGTGTAAATATTATTATCCAGAACCCTTGATGAGAGCACCGATTCGATTGAGGATATCCAATTTTGTATAATTTAATCTATATGAAACCGGAGGATATTATTATCCTAAAAATCGTTAATTGTGCGACCTACCTAAGCACGCTTGTTACGATAAAAGTAAAATCAAACCAATTAGAATACTATAATTATTCATCGAACACGCAACTCGTCTTTATTATGCATTGATACTAGTTAAATTGCCCATTTGTATAATATTATATAGCATTATCTATTGTCAATATTCATCAAACCGTAAACTATGCTAGTGTTCAACTCGTACTTTTAGTTGTTAACGTTATTTTTATCTTTAGAATAATCATTTAGACATTTGGCACCATCGTAATAAAACAAAGATTTATTCGTTCATATTATACAACATAGTACCTAAATTTACGAACTAACAAATAAGTAGGTACACTACTTTTCACAACACACACAGAAACTAATTGAAAAACAACGAACGCATAAAATCATATCTGTTGTCATTGCAAGTTGCTTGATAATTTCCGGACTATTATGCCACGAGTAATATTAAGCATGATATCAATGAGTATTTTTTAAAAATGTTAGTTATAACTAGCTAAATGCTATAATTATGCTATTCAATTATTGTTCCCTGTAAACAGTAAATTCATTTTAAAAAAAATACCAAACCAGTATATTTAATAAATCCAGTTTTTTTCGATAGTAAATATTAAAATATTATATTTTTAATAGATAGAAATATGTAACTACTAACTATAAGAAGTAGGTACCTAATAATGCAAATGCTATTCAACATATTATAATATTTGAATTCCTATTAATATAAAATAACTTTTTTTAATACATTTATTCTGTTACAAGATGAAACAAGATGAATGTGTTAATTAATTTTTTATAATTCACAATATGATAATATATTGTATTTGTTTTTGCTTTTGCTTTATGGCTTATGAATGCATCAATAATAACTTAAATTTTAAAACAAAATAAATGTATTGGATAATGACATATTTTATTTTTTTTCGTTTTCGTTTAGTAGGTACATACAATATTTTATGAATATAAATGACAGGTTTATCTGTAATATTAGTCAATAATACAATATTGCTATATACAAAATATATTTTATTTAAAAATATAAAAAATATGTCCGTATACCTAATCATATAAAGTAATATAATGTACATTTGATTATTTAATATTTTTAAAAATATAAACAAATATGTCCGTATAACTAATCATATAAAGTAATATAATGTACATTTGATTATTTAATATTTATGTTAATTTTATTTAATCTTTATTAGCCAAGTTTAGTATGTACCATGTAAATAGTAAATACGGTGACAAAAATATAAATAGTTAGGTATCATCATAGATGCAGTACGATTACAATATGCGCATCAGCATCTCCTATACTCCAACGGTCTGTGTCGTAGTTCTACACATTTGACTAATATACTTTACCCTATATAATATAATAATAAAATCCGCCAATAAGTAGAGGAGAAGTACCGTGATTTAGGCGAAATTACGAAATGTTTAAACAAGTTGAGAGTATCAAAAAATTGTGGTAATATCTATCTATTTTTCATGGTAAGTAAATAATACAAAATGTACTCTTGTTTTAGATATATTTCGTGAATAAAATCAGCCTTTCACAATATGACATAAATATCGTTATCAATTGAATTCAAGAATAAATTTAACTTTATTTAATTACAAACTAATTTTTGTTATCATAGTGGTTATATTAATTTTGGAAGTGATAAAAAATGTTTGGTTCTTAATAAACTTTAATTTCGTTCACAATAATAATTATTAATTAAAAGTGTTTCAAATTAAACTTCCATTGCGGGAGTACATTAATAAATTTTCTTTGTGTAATTTATCGGGTTTTGGTATGAATATGTATTATCACCTACCACCTACGGCCTACCGGCGTTTAAATATAAATATAATAGTCTGCTTGTCACAGACTGTGTTGGTTTTTGAATAATGACATTTTAGAAGTAAGCGCACGCGAAACTCGGCAGACATTCACTGTTTATCGTTCCCAAACTCGAAACCACAATTTTAGTCTCATACAAATAATAATAATTTATTCTACACCCCGTGCGTCATATCTTAGGAGAGCCATATTGCTGTGACGCTTCACAATAATACAAGGCCTTAAAATATGTCTTAATGATCCCAATTTTTCTTGAAATTATGTACTTATAATATATTAATATATACACAAAATCAACAATAATTGTTCATCAATATATTATTTATCATAATATTATGATCACCACGTATTTGTTTGAGAATCAATTTGAGAAAAATTTATAAAAATAAAATGCATAGGTATTAGTCATGACTCATGTACCTATTACCTATACACGATTAGGCTGTTAATTAATATTATTTATAAATTACATTATATTATTATCCACAAATCGTTTACGATTCCCACCGTATTGCATATACGGTGTATATTGTCTTTATTTTTTAGACTGTAATCTTTATTGTATTTTCATTCCCACAAGACGATCCATTTTTAGTATTCGAAAACAATAGAGTTGATTAAGGTTTTTTTTTTTTACCAAGCCACTAAAGCACTAAATAATGTTGCCGCAGCAATATTAGTATACATTTTAATAATCTTGATTGTCTCAAAATTACAAACAGTTTATGTTGTTAATTATGAATGACTTCACAGTTCACTGTAACATAGTTATAAGTTGCTATTTTTATTTATTTAGCACGCAGTCAGAATTCAAAAACCCTGTGGAAAAGACTACAAAAATTATGTAGCATAGGCTAGATTATATTACGATTAATTTAACCATAATATTATGCTAATAATTCATTAGTAATAATTACTGTCAAATAATATTGTGTAAGTATATTTACGTATGTATTTCATTACCTTGTAAAATATGATTTATTTGTATTAATTAATACATTCATAATTATAGTCACGCATAATCAAATTATTTGAACATTTTAGAAATGTATAAAACTAATTTATATATTTCATATACATACCTAGTATAGTATGTACTAGACGTTAATTAGAAGTAATTCATATTGATAAGCAGATCAAATATCCATTAGTTTTAATGGACCATGCATATTTAGTGAAACAATTGAGTGATTTAATATTATTAATAGTAATAATATAAAATTAAACTATTTTCAAAGCTTAATATTAGTTAAATAGCTATTATATTCGGCTAATTTATTTCGAAAATTCAAAGGCCTATTCTGCCATCGTAAGCGTTCAAATGATATAATTTAAAAATGAATAAAGAAAATTATGAATCTTTTTTTTACCATCCAAATCTTCTGGCTGTGCCTCACCAAGAAAGTATTAGTCATAATTACATTTCTTAATATGTAAGTACAATCTATCATATTATATATATATATATATTATATAACAATATCTTCCAAAATAAAATTACAGATTTGACTGAAACATTAGATGACCTCGATGAATTAATTGACATAGCATCGTTGCCCATGCACTTTGTTGACGGATTCATGATTGAAAATGTTAATCCAGCTCATGACGGTACTTTGACTTCGAACAATTCCGAGAATGAATCCTACACCAAATCCTAGCCAAATGAGAAAACGCGTATAATAATTAATAATAATTTAATAAAAAAAATAGAACTTTTGAAATATAAATATATACTGTGTTATCTGAGTGTGAACAAGATAAATATAGAAACAAATGTAGGTACTTACACAAAAAATAACGGAAAATCACAGAATACATATTATTATTAAACAGTATTAGAAAATTAATTGGTCGGAAGAAAATCTTATATTTTAAATACTTGCGAACGCGTTTTGCGTCCAATTACATAAAAATAATGAAAATTTTAAAAGACAAAATGGTTTGAAATTATTTCGGGATCAGAAAATATTCGCACAATAGTTGAGCGTTATGTCTGCATAATATACCGTGTGTCCGCGAAAACTGGGTGTAACTCAGTTGCCTACATTACTGATCAGTAGGTACCTACCCAATATATATATAGAATTCTGTCTGCAGGAGATTGATGATCCAATAATAGTCTAGTTCCATGTCCCGCTAACAGAATCAAAAATATGTATAGAGTACTGAGTAATATGGGTAATTTAATTATACAGTGTACTTAGGTACCCTGTTTTCGCGGACATACGATATATATTATACATAAATATATTTAATATAATAGCAGCATAATCCATCTATAAAACAGTTTTTAATTTAATTTACCATGTACTGCATAATGCATTTAATCATAGTATATTATAACTAAATATATTGGTTATTGCAACTTTAGGTGGAACTAGGGTTAATGGGTTAATATGCTTAGTCCTGCATTTCACGTTCAACACAATATGCCAATTTTCCTCTGTGGCTTAGTGTTTATACTTTGTACCCAGCAGGAAGGTGCGCAGACTGTCTGCTTTTCATCAGGTTTATGTATAATAGTCAATAGATAATCGGTAGTCAATTTAAAATACGAATAGAAGTTATATAACATTTATCTATATATATATATATAGAAGGGTTAGTTAAATTATAATATTATAATATGTAAACCTAATATAGTATGTGTAGTAGGTATATTATAGACGGCTATACCGGCTTTTCCACAGAATCTAAATTCCGGGTTAACTATCGTCATATAATATAATTACATATTATTACATTTTGATTGATCGCTGTTTGAAAATCAAAGTAAAATTAGTTGTCCATTAACTATATCAAGCCCCCCATGATTGAACCTGGAGTACAGGGGACGGTTATTTTAAGGGTCCGTTAAAGAAATTTGCCATTTTCGAAATGTTGAAAGGTATTCTTATTTATATTAAAAAAAATCTTATGAAAATGACTAACGTAATATACATATTAGTAATTTTGATATTTTGAGCTGTGGGTTAACCATAGATTTCTATAGAGATTATCGTATATGAGAACCGTATTTTATTATTGGAAGTTTTATATAGGCCTGCAAAAAAATTTAGTATGGGCGCCCAAAATTTTATGTGGAGGGGCCTGCTTGTATCTTATACCTACCTATACCTAATTTATATATACACTATACAGATGACAGGGTGGGTAAGTTACACTCGTCTTCGTTTAAATGCGCTTTGCTGCTGCAGTTCACCAATAATCCAACACCTCCGAACGTCCGTCTTCACTATGTAGGCACGTTTCACATATCTGTAATATTACATGTGTAACCATATAATTAATAGTTTATATATAGCTATATAAAATACGATTTACTTATGAATCGTTAAAGATAAAACGTACACAATTTATTTATCAATTATTACACATTTTTTCAAAACTGTATGCTTGATAAGATAATTGAATTACAAAACACAGTTTTATTTTATTTTTACCGATTATTTGTCTACCTATTACTTCTTCAGTAGTGCTATAGTGATAGGAATACCGCTGTTTAAGTACTGTAACCGTGTGACCCTGACTTAACAAAATATAACGAGTGATGGCGAGACCAGCGATTAAATCAATTTTCTATTGGTACTATATATGAGATTCGTATATATTGCCATATTATGTATTTATAATATTCTGTAAAAATCTATTAAAATCGAATCACTTATTTGTTTATGAATAAGAACTGCAGCAATAGTACATATTCAAACTTTTTCTAAAAATCAATGTTTTTTTTTAAAAAAAAACTGTGGAGGACACCACATCCCCGCGAGGTACACGATCCATGATATTATCATGATTAACATATTGTTCAGTAGTTAATATAATATTTGCATATTGTATTCCAATAAAAATTCTATAAAATAATTACAAGTAATAATGCACTTGGTTTCAATAATATCAAAAATGAAATCAACAATTAGTTCATACAACTTATTCTGTTCTATAATAATGGTTGTATGCTTTTTACCGAATAGTTTTATTGTTTTTTTAGTATAAATTTAAAAATTCAAATAATATCTTCTGTAGTCTGCAACATTTATTATGTACAAAATCATATTTACTGACAATGTAATATATATTTTTGTTTTACATTTATAACGTAAGGAAGAAGGCTGTGCACCGATAGAACCAGTTAAAATGTATACCTACGTAACAACCAATTGAGTCAACAAATCAGACATTTTTTATCTAATAAAAATCATACATTTTATTTGACAATGTTGAATTGACTATTTCTACGCAGTTTGATTAATCGAAATTCTACACACGAAATAAATCAAGAAGTGTAAATAAATAACAGAATAGAGAAAATATTTTAAATTAATACATTTTGTAATTCAAATCATGAACTTATAGGACGTGTACTACAATAAAATAATAAAATAAAATAAACTCTTAGAGTTCAAAAAAAATAAACATATCATTGAAAGGTTTTGAGGAACAGTATTCTTACCTATTGAAAAGTATTATTAGTGTGTGAAGACTTAAGATTAAGTATCCGTAAATTTAAATACGGTTTTATTATTCAGGAAATTTTTGAATTTTTATATCCTGAAAGTTTTAATATTTTTTAAACGTACTAAAAATGCAGAGTTGTGTGTAATGTGTACTTATATAATATATTTTTCATAACAAAACTAGTCGTATGTTGATTTCGTCGTTCTTGAATATTTTTTGAAAATCAAACTGTACAGCATGTCAGCATTATAATTTAATGAAAATGCTCAAGTATTAAAATTGGATATGTTCTCATTCGATATATTATACTACATTACGCTGTTGTACTTTATAATATGTTGGAAATGTCGCTATACATTATGAATTGTAAGTATTATTTTAATTTTTATATTTTCAAACAGGCGCACGTGCGTGTATACTATTCTATTCTGGTTGGTAGACACTGAAAATTGGTATTATTTAAAAATAAATGAAGTTATTTGACAATCGAAGTTAGTATTATTTACTTCGTTCAATACACAGACCAATAATAATAATAATAAAATACTTTTGTAATTTATGCTAGAAGCTATAATATAATATACCTTTAAAAAATGTTCTACTGTCGCATCATACGGAAAACATAGTAAGTATAATAAACTACATGACTATCCGATTGAATCAACAAAATAAGTACAAACTAATAAATGTATGGCATATCAAATAATATGTATCGACGAGACTCGATGAAAAACCAATATGATACTACCATGTGCGACTACAATCGAATGCTAAAGTATATATCTTCAGTCCATTTATGCATATAGGTATATCTACAACACTATACGTGCGCATACAACCTATCTACCTTTAAGAAAATCGATTCGACACGGTTAATATTCATCGTCTAAGTATATATACTTCGACGGTTCCCCGAAATGGCATCGCCGCTGCAGAGACAACGCGGTATGTATAATATACGTCTGCAGGTGAGTTTTTAAATAATTTACATTCGTAGTTTTTGTCAAATACAAATACGAGGCGTCAG
Organism: Metopolophium dirhodum; assembly: GCF_019925205.1. Taxonomy (NCBI): domain Eukaryota; kingdom Metazoa; phylum Arthropoda; class Insecta; order Hemiptera; family Aphididae; genus Metopolophium; species Metopolophium dirhodum. Next base: position 17,062,747 of record NC_083563.1, on the reverse strand, counting down.
TCCGTTTTCAAAGTGTGTGTGTGTGTGTGTGTGTGGTTCTTCTTTATATTATTGTGCACGCCGTACCCACGTATAATATATTATTATTATTATTGTATATACAGAAACCGAGCTGTCTGGAATAAGACGACCCGCCCTTCGATGTCACGGGCAATATAAATACGAGTGGCCGTGCCCACCCCTTCGGAAGGCGGTGGCGGCGGCGAACACAACCCTCGTGACGGTATATAATATAATATACCTGTGTGATTTACACAATGCGGGCAGGTACATTATATTGTTATGTATATAATATTATTATTATTATTATTATTGTTATTATATTGTGCGCGCTCGTTGCCGCGGGTAAATCACACTCCGACGGTTATTTTAATGGCCGATGGGCTTTACGAGCCTGTGGCGCCTTTAACGACATAAAGCCACGACAGGTACACTTCGGCGCGCGCGCACACACACACACACACACACACACATATTTAATACGATGCTTCGAGTGTCGAAAACTTGGTGCCAGTTCTTCACAATAGGCACTTGTCCGTATTTATATGTATACACATTTCGCTTTTGTGACTATGTCAAAATAGGCGCCACATACCTATCGTACAATAATATGCATAATATTGTTAAGCTCGTGTCGCCGTTCCGTCCGTCGTACACGATAAGATCAATGGCGATTTATATTTTCTTTTTAAGACCAATATTATATAATAAGTAATATGCGAAAATGAATTATTATTGGTATATTATATTATGAACAGTCTGCGTTAAAATACAGTTGTGATATCCATATTATTATGAAATGCGTGCTGCAGTCACTTATCAAGAAAGTTATAATTTTTACCAGAATTTTTTCATAACTATAGTTCAATAATGTTATTGAATCATTAAACTAATGTATATAACTACTTGATTAATCTCAAAATCATACTGCTCTGATTTAATATAATTCACAGGAAGAAATAAATACCTCTCCCTCTCCGTATCCGTTTATAGTTGAAACTAAAAGTGTTTATTTTATACATCTGAAATCTGTCTGTTTGTACCTAACTAATTTTTGGCCCATTTGAAACGTAGGTGGTGGTACTTTGCTGCGAAACCGGATGGTCACTATTATTATAAAGACTTAGTGAAGTGGTGGCGTCACCGTCCAACCTATACAATACATTTTAGTTATAATATTATACAGTATACTTGTTGAACAATGTCGCAATGTATGCGATACAGCATAATAATTTAATAGAATATTCGTGCGGGTGGACAGTTTGTCGCGAGCTGCTCCTGTCTACGACGAAGTGGCGTGCGGACTCAGCAGGTGTTCCAATACAAAGCACGTTCAGATTAGTTGAAAAAATAAAATATTATATAAAAAAGTAACAACCCGATCGACTAATTGATCCAATAATACGGGAATACAATTATTGTTTTAATAAAAATTGTAAATTAATAATATTGTTTAGAAATTGAGATTAATAAATTATCTATATGTGTAGGATGTAATTCCTTGTCGTTGTATTATTATAATAAGTGCGGTCCAACAAAAACGTCGAATTTATTAGTTATAATTAGGGCTGGGATTTTAATGTCTTTAAAAATTGCGAAAAATTACCTTAAAAAAATGCAAAAATGCATTAAAAAAATTTCTTTAAAATTTCTTTAAAATAGCTTGAAATTTAAAAAAATTACATTACATATACATATATGTTTTATTTTACTTAGTGTCTTCATATATTAATAAATAAAAAATTATTCTTTATTGTTACACTGAATCACGAGAGCGTGCTTCAGGTTTTCAAATAGAAATGCCCTCCTGTTGTCCGCCAATAAGTTTTTGTAGATAGAAAAGCTCCTTTCTATATCTACTGAAGTTATAGGTGAGTATTTAAAGTACGTCAGATCACTCGCTGTAAGATCACCCGGAAATTCATTTTGTGTACCTTCTTGTCCATTTAAAATATCAGATGTATTGGAAATAGTTAGCTTTTGATAAACGATTTTTCCAATTTCATTTGGCGTTTTTTGAATTTTGTCTTTAATTTTATTAACAATGTTAATGTATTCAATCAAAGATAATCCACAAGTTTCTAATTGAATAATAGATGTAGCCAAAGTACTAAAATTTGCCTTAATATATATTAAATAATATAAATCTATAATCTATAATCTTAAATTTTAAATTAAAAAATGACTTAAAAACCCCTAAAATGCCCTAAAAAATGTCAAAAATGACCTAAAAAGTAAAAAATTCAAAAAAATGCAAAATAAACTTTCTTATTCTCATTCAAAAGTACATAAAACAAATTTGTGACAAGACGAGCATCGCACATTAAGCTTTGGGAAACAATGCAAAGTGCATGGAAATCCCAGCCCTAGTTATAATTATTCATAAAAAGCCGGTCATATAATAATTATATAAATATTACGAAGCAACGATAATGAACAGTAGATTTGATAATATAATTGTTAATAACCCTTTTAATATAATATAGATATACTTCATATTCACGCGACGATTTTGAAAATGTCTTATCTTTGATTATAAACTAATAATAATTACAAAATATAAGGTGTAAAGCTCATAATGAAGACAAATTTATGCGTAGTAAATTATAATATGACACTTGTAAGCATCAAATAAGAATTTATATCCATTATTCACAGATTTTTAAAAATATTAAAACTGTTGTACGAGTTCAATGAGTTCACGAATAGCAAGGAACACGTCACGTAGCTAATATTATTTGGTTAAACGGTCTCCAAAATGTATCCAAATCAATAGTTGCAGTATTTATTATTTTTTTTCAATTGGTCCAAACTGTTTTTTCCTGTTTCTGTATTGTGGATAAAAATATTATATTTTTATGTGAATTAGCGACTCACTCATTCATTGTGATATTATACGTATGATGATTGATGATAATATATTACACGTATACCATGTCAATTTTTCGATCTTGCATCGTAATTTATTTGTGTAATACACGTGATGAACGTGATGTTTCTCAAGCAGATACTATGAATGTATAATATTTTGTGTTTTTATTGTAAAATTAGTAAAATTATATTTAGTCAGTAGGTATAGGCAGTGTTCGGATTAGATAAGTATTTTTTTATCTAGATAAAGATAAAGATAATGGAACTCAAATGTATCTAGATAGATATAAAAGATAACTTAACTCATATTTATCTAGATAAAGATAAAGATAAAGATGAATATATTAATAAGTATACTTATTTATCTAGATAAAAAAAAGATACAATTTTTTTTTAAATGGGTTTTAAATTTAGGTATATTTTAGTTGGGCACTATGAACATAATAATAATAATGATATAAATAAAAATAATTACATTATTTATAAACCATAAACTTGGTTTGAGAATCTGTATAAATATTTAAAATGCGTTTGTACAATTTTGCGATTTTTATCAATAAAAAATGTATCTAGATGCATTTATTTAGATTAGTAAAAAAATTATCCAAGATGAATGTTTAGATACCTTGTAGCTATCTAGATAAGATAAAATATGAACAAATAAATTATCTAGATAAATCCGAATACTGGGTATAGGTACTATCCTATATTATAACGAGCTGAACTTTAAGTGTACCTACCTATTACAGTATAAATATTTTAATGATGAATTAGTATATTTACATAAAACGCACACCGAAAAATAAAATTCAAGCTCAAGCATAATAATTAATAGGTGAGCATAGGTAACGATTTAAAAAAAAAGTGTTGTAATATTCAATGGATATCGATGAAAATATGATATATATGCGACTATACCATCACTATAAAATGTGAATGGAAAACTGCCCCTACTACGCATAATATGATGTGTACTATTAACACAATATATCCGGAAAAAAAACAAATTATATTGCACAATCACGCGCGCACAAATCATTATTTTGGAATTTTAACCTGTCCCAATGGCAAAAGAGCTCAGAGCACAGGATCAACCGAAACGGATACCATGGTAATGAAGGTATGCTTCGTTCTTCCAACACCCGACTTGAGGTGGTTAAGAATCAGCTATATCCAGTTACCGTGAGCCACCCACGTCAAGTACACAAGTGACGTTAAACGAATATTATGCCCCAAAGAAATTCAGATACCCGTGGTTGAACTGGAATTTCGATTTTAGACACACAGCCCCCAGGCTAAAAAATCATGTGTAAGCGAGTAAATCCAACCATTGCAGGCTACAACTGACTAGCACATATAATAATATGCATGGACGCATTTCATTATTAATTTTTCCGTTGTCTCGTGATTCCGTGATACGCTCAATTTCGGCCAACCCTTGTCAATATAGTTGTCAATAAAAGAAAAATATTTATTTTTTTGCTGCCGTCATTTATTTATTATTTATACAATCTACATTGGTAATTACTATAATGGTATTGCATTGTTAAATAAATAAATAAATCGACGGCTGGAAAAAGAAAATCTATTGATATGTCCGGAAATACTGTATCGATTTAGGTCTGAATTTTTGAAATTACGTTGCAATTGCGAACAATGAGAAAACCGTTCGACACTCAAGCTAACCAGGAATCTGATTGACCAGGAAACAATTCATTCTACTGTCCCGCCACAACCTCACTGCACAGTCCCATATCGAATCTAAATATCATGTTACGATATTTTTACCAACAATCGACTCTATGAATTTTAATAATTCAATCGGATTTTGTATTATAAAATCTCATCAGCATTGTCGCTAAATCGATTACCGAGCCGCCGATCATCATACATACGGTCATCCAGGAAATTATTTCCCGTCATCACACGAGTCGTCCCAAACCGCACTATAATGGGCACCATAGTCCCTCCAAACTCCCGACGTTTCTCTTACACTCGATACCATACAGTTTAATATACTGAACAATACATGTAATAGCCGATTTATTAGTAATTTCTATGCATTTCCTGTTATCGTGTAAAATGAAAGTGAAGTAACATAATATATTATATTTTTGCAGTTATGTGTTCGCTTATTATAATATCTAGTTAATAATATTAGCATGGTGTTGCGTTAATCAATATAATTATTTGATTAAAATATCAAATAAAACTTTTTATCAAAAAGTGACAACAACATTCAACAATGACATTATATCAAACCATATTAATGGGAACCTATCTATTTTCATTGAATCAGATTCGGTAGGTATTATATTCCAAAATATATAATATTATAGCACAATACTGTAAATACTAAATGTCATTGGACATTGCAATGTAAAATGTATTATAAATTGATTGCGAAAAAATGCCTATGTCCTTCGGAACGTATTTGTTTTTTGATATACATTATACATTTATACATCATATTATCGATATTGTAAATACAGTTAAATCACAAAAAGTCAAATCTGAGTGAACCATTTAATTTGTATTCATTAAAAATACGTATACACAATGCTCAAGCCAACCTTAGTTTAAAATTAACATTATTGGTAGTTTCTTACTTAATTATTCATACACTCACAACTAATTTTTTTCCTACATTAAATTAAGTATTTTAAAAGGTATTGTTTTCACTAGAGGTATACATTATTTGTTACTTGGGTTTTTATTTGTTTGAGTTGAAATTATTTCTATTTCTTTCATTTATTTATTATTTTAGTATATAAACTGAAAACCTTTAAGAATTTGCAGCTTCCAGCTAATAATACTTTCACTGTACACTGTACCTACATATAGGACGTTACAAATTGTTTAAACAAGTCTAGACGAAAAAAGAATTAATTTTAAAGTAGAAAAAAACGTAATCTACAGAATTAAAAACAAAAAGTACAAACATTTAAATATATTATGAATTTAAACGTTGGTGGAGGACTTGACATTTATGAAAACTAGAGTAAACTAATTGGTCCTTTTGTAATAACCTGAAACACAAATATAATTTTTATCTTTTTATCTATTTTAATCGACTTTTTTAAAAAAAATTAATAAATAATTATAAATAATTTCAACATAAACAAGAAAAATCCTAAAAATAATGTATACTTACCTAATCAAAATAATAATGCTATTTCCTAAACACAAATTGTTATTGTAAAAAATTTAATAATCGTAATTGTGTTTACAAATTAATTGTACACTCTTTAATTACACCTAACCTATAGATTACTCATCATTAAATAATGTTTAAATTAACTATGAAAAATAGGTTTATAAATTATTATTAATAAATTATATTTATCTGCCTCGTGAAATTTATGATAAAATATAAAACGATAGTGTACCTATATTATATATTGTTAGTAACGAAGTCTTAATTATTGCATTGTTAATATTTATACATAGTAATAGGCAAATATCCATAATAATTAACTATTTTAACTTCCATAGATAAAAAAAAAAATTATTTAAGTAAATTTTTAAATGTTGAGCGCAGCTAAGATTATATTGATTTTGCAATGTGTGTGTTTTTATTTTTTGTTTGAAGACACTTTTATTAGGTACAGTAGAAAACATTTTTCGATTTTTAACTTCAGTATCTTTTTTGGTAGAAAGTGAATCCTATTGGTATTTTGAGGGGGCGAAAAGTAAAAAGTTTTCAGTACTTTTTATAAGCAAATAACCGTAGGCAGTTACTTGAATTTTTCACCAAATGTTTATATAAGCATTTAGTATATATGTATATTGTATATGGTATAATTTTTAAAATATTTTGACTCTTTTTGAGTTATTTACAAGACATGATATATTGTTGATTTTTTTTTATTAATAATTGTCAATAAAAATGTTTTTGTTTTGTCAGAAAATTGGAAATTTAATGCATGGTTTTCATAAGTTTTCACATCAATTGCGTCATCGACAAATTATATCGAATAACTTGTGCGTCAACGGTCCAACGCAGTGAGTATTTAAGATAAACTGATAGGCAATCGCGTAAAATTGTTTAGCTACAGATCCAACTATCGTATATGATAGTACAAATGTGCAATATGAATATTATATGCCTGTATAGTGCTAGTTCTTACACAACTACGATTATGATGGGAATATTGGGATAATCATATTTTATAATTTTATTAATGCGCGAAGAAAATTGACATTACGTTACGAAGTTATGGTAATATGATGTCGTTTGTGCAATTTATTTATGCGTATTTTTTTAATTTTGATTTTTAAATATCAAGATTGGATTTCGATAAAATAATGGTAGGTATTTAAACATCAGCCAATTGAAAAATGAGATAAATGTATAAAATATTTAAAAAAACCTTATAAAAAAAAAGACACGGGGTACGTTGCGTACATGATAATATATTATAATAATTTTAATTTTAATTTACTCAAACTCAATAGCCAATAATTATATTTAATGGCAATAACGAAATCATAAAAAATAATACATAGAAAGGAGATCATAAATATTATGATATTGTCAACTATGTAATAATGTATCTTGTAGTAAGCTACCTAAGTAACTGTAAATATTGTGAAACCTGTCTCTTCAATTCGGATTTACCATATTTCAACTTTTGTTATCCACCTTATATTAACGTGATACTAAATTTTATTTATTTTAAAGTGTAACACAATATTATTAACAATTTATTAATGTAAATAAAAAATTTAAAAAATAATAATTTCAACTTTTCAAAGGTCATTAGGTATCTTTGCATATATTTTGATGATAGATTATATTTTGGCCCTAAACAATACATTTTGATCGAAGTGATGTTTAAATATTTGATTATTTTTATGAATATATTACATATTGAATCAACGTGACGTTTTTATTTTATTGAAACAATTAAATGGTTATATTTTTAATAAATCGTAATGATTATTATTAAAAATTTAATCCCGATGTAATATTATGATTGAATTAATATTATGTTATGTTTGACATTTTTAATTCATATTGATTATTTGCTTCATGCTTGTTTCTGAAACTAAAATGGTTATTTATATTATCAATTGTATATTAATATGTTATTATTATAAAGAAATTTAATATTTGCGTGCCTATACCTACCTAGTTGATTTAATTTCATAATTTCATCAAAAATATTTAAAAATACATTAAAAAAACCAATCGAAATAATGAATAAGCGATTCTAAGAAAAAAATGACTGTTATGCTCTGACACGAATGAAGGTCAAAAAATATATTTGGAATTGGATATGGTTTCCTTAGTATTTCAATCGTATTTTATTATAGTACTTTTTTTTAGCATCACATATTATTATAAATAAACGTACTTAAATAAAAAACATAAAAGTTCTGTGGTATAATTATTATATTAACAATTATTAAACACGAGATATACCACAATAGTTTATGTTTGCACACAAATCGTGAAATACGTCAGTGGAGTATGGTTACATTTATTATTCGAACACGTTTATGAAAAACAGACATTCTGTTTAAAGGACAGGTTCTAATATCCTGACAACAATGTAATGATTTATATACAACAATGTCCGAGTGTATACTACGGTCTACGGGAATAAAACCTTTGAATAACCGTACAATAACAGGACAAATACTTTATTATCATTATTATTATTGTAGTATATATAGGTACCTATAAATTGCATGGCATTTAATATCCTAGTTTCACCATTAACGGTCAGTTTATTGATATTGAGCTCGAACGTCACACTCCAGCCTAGAAGTTATACATTATAATAACATAATACAGCATTTAGTACTATAGTGTTTCAACGCTATTATTTTCTAGTCAATTCTATATTGGTACAGTACGCGAGTATATCTTGATAAGCTGTAAACCACGTTATAATATGTTGAAGGGTAGGTACAAGAAATATCTATAGTTTAGATTTTGAACGGAGAGATGACTGTACTCTTTTTACAATGATTTTCGTTTTATTTGTTTTCCCCCTCTGTCATTGCAATAGCTTTTGTAGCAGTAAAAACTAAAAATTTTTAAATTTTCTATTTTAGCACCTTTTTTGATAGGAAAGTGAATCTAGTTGGTACTTTGACGCGTCAAAAGCAAAAAATTCTCAGTTGTTTTCAAAACGTATGGAATGAAAAGAGAGAAATATTTTAGATTTTTTAGTTTTTTTTTTCAATTAAAGATTTTGACAATTTTGAAATTCAAATACAAGATTTTTTATAAATTGAAATTAAAAATTAAATTTATATTAAATGTGAATTATTTAGAATTATTTTTTATGAGAGTCTGAAGTTTGAATTTCGACAAAGTTTTTAAATTATTTTGAGTTGGAAATTCATAAAAATGTTCATTTTATATCTAAGATTTGAAAATTGAATGCAATATTCCTCATAAGTTGTTGTATAGCTAACAAAAAAAATCTTAAGAATATATAAACACAGTTCATTTTTAATGATATTTTAACTTCAAATATTTTGGACAAAATTAAATATTTAAACGAAGAATAACAATAATAGTTATTTTGTTGTAATTGAAAAATATTATATTTTATGCAATAACATATTCAAATGTAATGTTTTCGGTAAAAAAATAATTCAACAATCTGTATCACTAATTGTAAAATAAGTTACTTTAATTGAAATAATAGAAATCATAAAATAATAAATATACTTATCAATATAAGACAGACCGTCTTTGCTCAGCATCGTTTTTTGTATGCAATTATTTTTATATCATTGGATTCAAATTTAACACATCCATTACAGTGACCCACCTAATGTCAGCAGAGGAGTCGTACCTTATTGCTCACCCCTTTCTGAAACTCTTAATTGATATACATCCTCTTAACATCCCGATTTATTCGGATCATAATATATATTTTACTCAGCATATTTTCTGTTTTTTTTTCAATTTCTAACTCTTAAGTATTTCTTTATGTTTTCGCGTGTTCGTAATATTTACTCCGTCTGTATTGCATACCTTGTAAAACTAAATCAACTTTCAATTTTCACACGACATTGGCAGCCACGGAGAGAATATTAAGAAATCCCAAATAAAAATACGTGTCTGTTATGTTAGCTTAACCTAGTAGGTATATTATAATAATATAATAATGTGTATCATAATAAATATATGATTCTAAACGAGAAAAGAATGAATACAAATTTATTAGTCTATAAAACTTAGGTTTTAGTCTAGCTCACAAAGGTTTAGGTACTATCGGTATATTATGAGCACGATGTAAGGCGTATTAAAAGTGTGACGCCATAATATGACAATAATTATTGATCTCAACAGTACTACAGTTAAATGACAACTACTTTTCTCAATTTATTTACCCAGATTTTAAAATAACTTGATTTAACACAATGAAATAATCTAATAAAAAAAAAAAAATAATAAAAAATATGATTAGTTTGAATTTTAAATTTTTTAAACTACCCTGTCTTTCAAAATCTGAGGTTTAAAATATTCATTTTACAGGAAAGTTCCATTTTACTTTTTTTCTAAACGTGAATAAAGAGTGGTTATATGTATATAAATATGGCTTGTAAAAAAATAATTTCCCTGTCAAAGTTACTTTACAGTTCACACCCGCTCTTATCATTTACAATACTTTCGTCATTCTCTCACATGGTTCGCTTTAAAATATTCAGCTTAATCTCAGGTTTATAAATTCATTCGTCAAGGTTTTTAAGCATTATATTATACGAATTACTTTTAAAATATTTAATCTATTATACCGTTTTGCTTTTCAAATTAAATATATAATTTATACCAGTAAATAATGTATACAACAAGACAAACCTTTTTAAAAGTTTTAGCTTCAACTGAAATCGGGCCATTAATCATTATTCAGTAGAAGTTATATTTCTATAAAAAATTTACTTACGATACCTACTTCATCGTACTAAACTAACGAAACCGGCTAATTGACATTTTCAGTTCTAAAGAGTGCATAATACATACTCGAAACTGATTTAGAATGCATAATATATACTAATAATAAACTGCTATAGTGCGATTGTGACGAACCGACGACTATAATATATTATGAGTATTGAGTACAAGAGTAACTTTATGGCAACCACGGCGCCAAATATATGCAACATCAATACGTTACTCTTGTTTGGGATTGAATAAATTGATTGATTATATTGACTGTTACACATTACATGTAAAATCTGAAAGGCCACGTAAAATACTAAATTGCATCATAGCTGTATGTGTACTTTAAGCATAATACGAGAACAGTTCCTATTTTAACTTTTAAGTATACTAACCACAATTTGCATTTTTGAGATAACAATAAACGCCTAAAATAATAGCTCAAAATCATTCGGTTGGGTACTAATGAATAATAATTTCATCCTTCCATTCTTATTTAATGCTTAAAATATTAGAATATTAGAATATTGTGTATACCTGGATATTTAATAATTTAAGCATCTGTTAAAAATAAATTTACATTTTTATATAAGCTATCCAACATTAGTATTCTACTTACTATTATTGTGAATATTTCCATTACGACTCAAAGTTAATACAATGTTTTCTTGAAATGTGTAGGAAATTCTTAATACAAAAAGTCATACATCATTTACCTATTGAATTATTTTATTATTTAAAATCAAGCTTACTATATAATGTTGTATAATACTAAGATAACTAAAAATATTTGGAAATTGAAAATAGTTTTGATAAGCTTCAATTATTTGTTTTGCTAGAACGAAAATGGTCAGAAGGATATTATATAATAATATTAAATATGCATTAAAATCTGCTGTCTAATGTCTGTATACATTTTACAAATATCGTTGTAAAATAATGCAATTTATAAATTATAGAGACGTATATTAATAAAATAATAATTTTAGATAAACTACAATGAAATAAATTTTTTTAAAAAACAAAAACGTTGAATACTTTATAGAATAATTCAAACACCTAATATTTTTTTTTTTAAATTTAATTTTCATATTATATTTTTATATTCTGTGTAGTGCGATGATTGTATTGGTTGTACAATGATATGTGTTTTTTTAGTGTGTGTGTCTGACGCCACCTTTAGATGAATACATTTTCAACTTTGTTGAAAGTGAAATGTAGCAAATTGGATATTTGATCTACCTGGTACTTTCGGTGGTGGTGGTGGGGCTCCCAAGTAAACATTCTAGTACATGCATTTCAAAATAATTGGGAAAACTAAATAAATATACGGAAAACCTATATGTCCTGTATACATATTATATACTTAATATTAAAGTATTTTGATCAATTTTGTATTTTAAAAACAAATAACCATACAACATTTAAGTTTTTATCAAATTTTTAATAAAGAATTTTCTAGACATGATATGATATGATTTTAAAAATATGTTAGTGAATTTTGAAATTTTCATAGATGAAAATGTTCTAATTTTATATTTTTTTTCAAATATGTTGATAGATATTATTTATGTTTGTTAATTAAAAAGCTTGGAAATTTCACTAAAAATTGTTTGTTAGTTGTTCTTACGTAAATTAAAATAATATATCGAGTATATTAACAGAAAAACTACATTATAGTTATACTAGTTACTACAATTTTCGCAATTTATTATCATGAAAATGTCCATAACAAGTGTTATTTGTTAGTTTTTACTAACTTCACTTTCACTTAATGAATACATTTCATCGATTAAGCAAATAATAATATATTAATATAATACTCCCTCAAAATCATTGTTTTGGTCTGTTGATTGTTTTTGGAGTGTGCGTCGTCGGTATACGAAGAACATATTTTCTGTCTATCAATAATATGAGTATAATATTATTATAACAATATTACTACAATCATTAATTTTTAATTTTTGCATATCGTGGTGTATAGGCGGTACAACCCACGGAATACGTAGATCACTGCTGTGATGATCGCCCAGAGCGGGAAAGATAATAAGAGAGAGATATAGTTAATTGGTTTAAACTTTTTAGGCGAAGTTTTGAACTTAACTAACTTTTGTCACAAATAATAGATTATGCTATAAAAACGGTTATCAGATTGTATTTAACATAATATAATTCAACACATATAGATTGTATAATAGGTACAACAAGTACCAATGTATCAATTCATAATCATAGTAGTAGCTGTTCATACATTTATTTGCCATAGGTATACGAGTACATAACAACTATATTTGTATTTATAAGAGCAACCAAAAATTTGTCTACAACAAATAACAATATATCTACCTGTTCAGTGTTCACATAATTTCACGCAGTTCACGTTCGTTATTGTATTCGACTGATTTGAGATCACACACGTACTTGTATATTGATTATCTACGACCAAAAGTCGCACGTATTCGGCTCTAGTGTGAGACCTAGTGGTGTGTATGAATATATAAATATTATAGTATATTTTATTTCCATCAACCATTTTCATAAATTGACATTTTGGTTGTTTTCAGTAGCTGGTATCTACGTACGAAAAGCATACCATTTTTGGAAATAATGGACGAACGGGCAAATGAGTTAGAAAAACTAATGAATCTCACAAAAACTGTGCAGAAGATGAGGACTAATTTAATATTATCGACCATTAAATTAAATCGTTTCAAAAGTATAATTTATAATACAATAATAATATAATAATTAGTAAATTGTATATTTCTATATTATAAGGTAACTGAGGCAACAATCGTTCATCCGTAAACCTATATATAGTATAATGATAATATTATGTAGTTGGCTATCTATACCACGTATTAGCAATTGTTTTACGAAGTATTATTTTTTATTTTCTCTATATAGATTCGCCGTATTATATGAAACGGGACGCACGTACGATTAACGATCAAGCGACCGAGTGGTTAAACACAAATAACAGAGAAGAGCAAAAAGGAAATGAAGAAAGTAGTGCGAAAAAAAGAGACATCGCTGCAGTTGACGGGTTGTCGTCTGAAACCGCGCCAAAGCGCGCAAAAAGGGTCGTATCGAAAATTATTAATAAATCGCTGCACTATCGCCTAGTGCGGAATATCGCGAATCTAAGAATTAGGATGTCTAACTATAGCCCTTTGAAACATTATACGTCTAAATTGCCGACTATTCCCGAGGAATAATAGACTTTAGTATAACATACCTATATAGTGTATACTGTATAGTAATAGGTGCTAAGGTGCGTGCAGTTATCGTCCTCGTTATGCCATGATGTTTTTCGTTCCAACACGCCCGAAAATATTTCCTATAACTATTTAAGTGTGTAATATTTACAATATTATTGTTTATTATTTCTCGTGAAAAGTCGTTTGCAGTGTTTTGTGTGCGTACAGGTCCCTACAGATTTCAACGCGTCGTATTTCAAAACTATCCTTCTCCTATTCGAGGTACGTACTTACCTACTTCGAGGTGCAACTTTACCATTTAAAACATTTTCGTACATCAGTTTTTGCGCGTCTCCTGACACCCCGTCCACTGTTATGTATAACGTCTTTTTTCTTCCAGCGCTGCCATCGTCACAATTAGTCTGTTTGAGTTCAGACAATTTTCAGTTTTCACGTAAACAAACCGTATTACGTCATAGCGTGCCGCGCTGTGAAGTTACCGTACGTCATAGGTACATATTGTTATATACTTTGTCGTCCTGTGACCGTTAGAAGTTAGAAGACATGATTGTTAACAAACGGGTCTAATACATTATTATTTGTGTTTTTTATGCACCTTGTAATATGTAATTTTAGTTGTTGATGTTAAAATAAAAGCTTTATGTTAATATTGCCGGTTTTCCGCAGCACTTTTGCTGTTTGCGATTGTAATTTTCTTATAGTATACTAAAAGCTAAGTAAACTATAATAACTCAGGAACTATACTTGTGAACTAAAATATCGACTTATGAAGTCGATGCATTAAAAATATTTTATATATATATATAATATTGTACTTCAGAATATTAAGAAAACATTAAGAGTTAATGTACCTATATAAAAATTGTATGGCTCATGTTTTGAATGGTTTTCATCGGAGTTTTCATACTAATGGGTAATGGCGTTGTGTAAAATTCCAGTCTTATATTTTTTCAATTATAACTGTAATATTATATAACATTTTTACTTTAGATTTCTGTTTGCACGATGAGTTAATAAATTTAATAGAAATAATTTTGACTATTTTGGAACTTGATCATTGTATTGTATTATATTCACCTACCTAGTGAAATTTTTAATTTCTTGTTTAGAATATTATCATTTCAATTAACCGTCATATATATTTAGAGGTATATAGTATAAAATGTTAAAATTAATAATTTAGGCTACTGAGATATTCTAGGTGTATGGTACTTGGAATTTTCATTAGTATACCTATTATACGATTATTACGATCCTATAATAATATTATTATGTCCTTAAGATTAATTTCAGTCAACAATAGTTCCATACTCGATAATTATATGTGTTTTTATTGTTATTGGAATACTGGAAATTATTATATTTACTCAAATAGGTATGCAAATTAAATTGGATATTAGATTTAACGTTGGTGCATCATTATTCACTAGGGTGTTTTATTTATTTATGGAAATTATAATGAATATAGAAAGCAAGTTACAATAACAGTTAGAAAGAATATAATACTTTTCGAAAAAAAAAAAATAATAATGTTTTTTGTAACTTTTTTTTATTGCGTTTGGCAGCAACTCTGTTAATAACAATATTTTTATATTCAGTATTTACTAATAATACGAAATAATAATCGTTTGTCCTTAAGGATACGACGACAAACGGGTCTTTATGAAGAAAACGACTACTACCCAAGAGCGCACTGGGGAGTTGTAATAAGGAAACGAATTGCCGGATAATGTAATAATAATAATAAAAAAAAATGTTTTAATTAAGCGTTAAGCGTTTAGAATATAATATTATATACCTAGGTATCGGTTTACGACCACCGCGACGGGTGTGGAATGTGCGTATGGATATATTATATTCACACGGGTGTCTGACTAAAATGACTACAGTTAAGTATTATATGACACGAATAAGGGCTGTGCAGTTTTTTTCCTTTTCAATACACGTGTCGAACGAACAGTATAATATACTGTGTAACTGTACAAGGGGGTTTTCAACGTGAGGCTCGCGTCATATGAACAAAAAAATCTACATGTGTTAAATGTCGTGCACATATTATAATATTATGAATAATTTCAAAATATTTCTTTTTTCATTTCTACCATATTATCACGTCGACTAAAAGAAAAAAAACATATATTTAAACATTTTTTTAAAATTATTATTAAAGCATCATACCGAATTCAAAATATTCAATTTTACGTTGTTAGGTTAAACATAATACAATATTATAATCCGACTATTTTAATGGTTCAGAAATATATCAGAAAAAATAAATATATTATCATAACATAAAATAATTGGTGCCATAAGATACCAAAAGATTTAATCTAATCCATAATAATATAATATATAGGTTACAATATTATGATGCTGCTTGTTTTATTTCAACTCGCATTATTTTAATATCCGTTGTGGTAGCCGGTTGTTACACGTATATTTTTTTTAAAGAGTGTTAAGAAAATAACTAACCAAACGTGACATTTTAAAAAATTTAATCAATTACATTTTTATTTTATCACCAATCTTAAATCTACATGATACTCAATTGTATAAATTGTATAACTACCTACGCGAGTTGTGTATGATAAATTATAATTATTAAAAATATTAATTTATTTATCTGATGTACCTATAATACCCCCAAGGCACCCCACCCAAAATGTAATCCTGCATATGGACATCCTGCAAGACATGACGCATGTACAGGGTAGAATAATATTAACGATATTTCTGATATTGCATATAAATTATAATTACATGATTGCATAAATTATACAACGACAATATATGACGTGTCTTGTGCAGAAAGTTGTAAATAAATAATCGGTTCTTCGTATTTTGTTCTCTATTTAAGATATTATCATCGAACATTGTAATAGTATTGTAATTGATATATAAACTCGATCACTATAATTTATTATAGAGAGTTGTAAATATAGATATTACGTGTCATCGGAAGTGGTCTAGTGGTATCCTTCCGCTGTGAAATATTTCCTACCTAAGATTATAATATCATAGTAATATTATTCTACACATATTTTGTTCTGCGCTCTCGTCTCACAAGTCACAATCACTAACATGCAATTTTCATGATTACGATTTACGTGAAACGGATCGGTCCACCTACGACGACGCAACTGATTAGGTATCTACTACAATATAGATATACCTAATATAAATAGTATTATATATATTTAATATGTAAGTAATAACTATAGTAAGTGTGTATTTGGAAACATTCCTAGGGCTAAGAAACATAATAACCGTGTTTTAACTATTCAAATCTGTAACATTATATCCAACCATATTATTTTACTCGTATTCCTCGCCAGTCGCCAGTAGATAGGCGACCGCCTTATCTGATGATCTATAATAAATAATTATACTATAATATATATTATGTATGTGTATATAGATATCGTCATTTCGTTAGCTTATATCGCGATTTTGCATACTATAGCTACATTATGCTATCGATGCATCTAAAAGTGATAAATATATATATATAATATTCTATAGGTAATATTTATAGATGAATGTATATAATAGTACCTATATAATATTATATTACGATCCAACTAAATTGTAGTCCTGTTCACAAACACATATTATGTAAACATGTTAACATTTTATTATGTGGGTACCTACAACCACTACTTCTACACTATACCTGTGTACCTTTTAATATGTTTACCTATACCTATACATGAGATAAATTTTTATTATGCTAGTCGATTTATTTTTTGTTTTGAAACTCCACGTATAATATTTTATACAGTTAAATATTATCTGATTAGACACCATTTGTCACCAACGCTTAATGTGTCCCAATTTATTTTTTTTATTCAACATTATTATGTAAGTATTTTCTAATCGCAAAACCATCATAATAAAATATACCTTGTGTATGTATCATACTCGTAAATGTATAATATTATATAGTCTACCCAAATGATTCGAGCAATTTGATAAATATCTATAAATTGAAAGTCGTAAAAATTACAATTAGGTACCCAATTTATCAACTGTATATTATTTTGTTAATTACGTTTGGCGTCTACCTACACATATTTTTCAAAGTCATATTATTTTTTTTTATTCTACGAACACTTAAACGGTAGCACTTTAATCATGCATAATAATACAAGTTAATTTGAAGTTTACCCGTTACAGGTTGCGTTATATGTTTTCTCAATCATAGCTTACATAATATTATATACATTTTAAATTCACTAATAAATATTATGGTAAATACAAAACTCTAAACAGGCATAAACTGGTATATTCAATTATTTCATTTTGCCCGACGAGTAGGTATAAAATACAAATGTATTTAATTATTAAATATATGAATGCTCCTAGAAGGTACTGTGTTTTTTAATTGTTTGTATAAAAAAAAAAAAGAATACTCGATTAAACTGCTCTACCAACCCAAAAAGTATAATTACATATTTTGAAAACGTGTGTTGCGTTAATTCGTATTTCGTATACGTGTACCTACTGTATAATTGAAATTGCATACGGTGTACTAGATGTATTTAATTACATATTTTTTTTATTTCCCAAACGAAACAATTTCATATTATTTTATGGACATTAATCTGCAGCGGGATAAAGAAAACATGGCACTAAATTAAAAAAAAAACTGTTTTTACAACGAATAGGTACCTTTTTTGTGAACGTATTCTTATTTATAAAATAGGCAATAATATTAAAATATCTTAGGAATTAACGTAAAAAAACATTTTTATCGTTTCACTGGTCTCTTCATTGGGAAATTCGCTAAAGGATAATATATTTCTTTTGTTTTGATTTTTAAATAATGTTACAAAATAAATATCGTGAGATATCCTATTGATACAGTTGTAGGAACGATCGGAGTACCTATACTCCATAGGTGCAATTGTTAAGGTATCTACGCTAAATAATTAAACTATATAATAATTAATAATTTAATTTTTAACTATTAAAATAATAAGAATAGTTAATTTGTTGAACGATTTATTGCAAGATCCGTTAATTAGTAACTACCCACTATAATTTATGGTTAACATTACGTTAGAATAGTATAGGTTTGTTCGTGCGACACCCGGCTAGGTATAGTAACATATTTTTTTCACTGTTATTTTGTTATTTTTCAACAACATTGTCTGAAAAATGTCGAAAAAATTATAAATACGTTCAATTTACGTATCAAATTTGTTGGGTTTTTATAGTTATTGGAAACACAAAATTTTTTTGAGCTTTTTATCACCTTGACAAAACACATACATAACAATTGTAAAACCGATAGCTTCTTATCTCTGCTCTGAATATTTTAATACACACAAGTACCATATGAACAAGATAATAATATTATAATGAGTCATCAAGAGTGTAGTGTACTCATCGGCCATCGCACTTCACTCACCCCGGTGCAGGCAGCACAAATATATATCAATTCTCTACGATAATAAATCGGTGAATATTTTAAATCCTAAAGTAATGAATGCAGCAAAAGTTTTTGCTGAACTCGGAAATCAAACCAGGGTCTCCCGCGTGTTAATGTTAATTCGGGTTTTCTGTTGGTCTTGCAATTTTCTGTAAAAACTATTGTGAGGCTAAAAATGACTTCTTTTAAGTACAATGGTTCTACTTGAAACTATGTATTGGAGCACGTATTCTTTTACGTAAATTGTGTTTACAGAGGGACGATGAAAAAAAATTAAAATTAAACACAAATACAAATTTAAATAATAAAATGCCGTTGTGCCGGAATGACGGGAAAGTGCGTTGTATAATATGCACAATTAATTCACCCGTGTGCTCGTAGGACGAATTTAGAAATTATTCCACAGCCACGAACATTGGCTTAAAATAATAATCTCATTCTTCCCCAAAATCTTCTGTGTATATGCTTTCGGCGCTAATGAACAGCCTATTTTTGGTGAAAATGAGAAAATAGTGTGTTTAAGGGGTAATCCAAAGTACTTTTAATTAAAAAAAAAACCTTTATCTTCTATCTTCTCCAAGGTGGCTCATCATTTTTTTCTATCTCTTTTTCATTACAAACAAATGGTAATCAAGTATTTAAAAAACTCTCTGGTTCCCACTTATAAATCTAATGAATAATCTTATCATTCGAGTCCGTGAAAACGTAGACCTTTAGTCTATTTTTATTTTCTATGTTTTATTTTTTGTCATTCAGTGACCATTTTCACGTTGGTTGCCCTACTAAAGAAGTACTCAAGGATAAGTCTTATAGAACCGAGTTGAAGTACTGTATAGAGGTAACTTTATATTGATAGCTGCGGGTATATAACGAAATATATGTATTTAAAAAAATGTAATGAACTATTATGGAATAAATTAAAATGCTTAATATGTTTAATTTACTAACAGAACGAATATACAGAACATTGAAATAATAAGCAGGTAGGTACTTACTTACACGTGTATAGATATTAGATAAGAATGAATAATGAACAGCAGATGAAATGACTTATACGTTTTTAATATTATTATCATCATCTATTTCTTTTTCTAAAAGTATTTACATACTATTTCTGTATAGTATACTTGTTGAATACAAAAAAACCGGATTCGCCGATATACATATAATTTCAATATACGTCATATTAAATAAATCTAACGAGTTCAATAACTTGGAAACTATGTGTTGTTCATTTCCAGATGTAAACAATATTAATATAATATTGGTCGTCAGAAAATACGTTTATTAATTTTTCGCAGACCTTCATGAGCCAGACCTCAAAATAAAACTGACGGAGCCACATTTATTTTAAAAACAAAACACGTGGTCAAAGTCTAACCACAGGCCGGACCGAGCTTTATAAAAAATTTATCGTGGTATTTTACAATACCAGATTTTAAGCTATATTCGATCAAATTGATATTATTAACATTTATCATTTATCATAAAATATAAAAGTAATAGCTTTATGATCAAGTATTTAATAATTCATGTATCATGTTCATTGTTTAATATTATTATTTTCATATTATTATGCTGCTTAGTTATTTATTGCTTTTAACTTATATATTATAACTAGTAATTTATTGTTATTGTTGAACTGTTCTGATGAGTGGTCAGATGTTCTGACTGGTCATTATAAATATGGTATAAGATATACGTTTTTATATGTTAAGTACTTTTTAAAATACAAACTACTTATACCTAAATAATTTAATAAATTAACTATATTCTAATATTATTTTTACTTATTTATTATTGGATAAGACCGCTTAATTTTGAAGAATATAATCACTGTGTTCTTTCTTTGGATGAAGTTGAGAAACCATGGTCTAGAAAATTAAATTGTTGACTGTCGGTTGAGGCCTAAAATCCTCGACCCACACGAGCAGAGTCCTTATCGTCTTAATGTCCCAACGTCTAGGTTAGGTTACGTTAAGTCGTAATTGTTTTGCGAAAACCCAGTATATATTACGCATATTTAATACGTATAGAATATTTTTTTTTACGCTCTTTCTTGTATAGTTACAATTTTATTATTTTATGCGACGCACAATATGGCAGTGTAGTGCGTATGACGTGGTGCAGGTGTTACGATTGTAACAGTGCAATAGCAGATACACGTTTTACAGTGGACAGGACATTACAATAATTTTTATAGTTCATACTTACACAATAATATAATTCCCGTATCGAGGTGTCTGGTGTATAAATAGTAAATACCATATGAAATATAAAAACGGAAAAAGCAAAAGGCGAGAGTTTTAAAAAAACGTTCTTACAAGATACGACTTTTGAGAGAAAATAAAGATTAATGAATCGATTAATTTTTGACAGTTGTGTTTCAGAATATACAATTATAAATAGGTACGTGTGTTCACAATATTGTTTTTTTTAAAGAAATGTAAAACTTAGTGTTTAAAAAATCACCCCGTTACAATTACTCTATGGCCGTTACACACGTCATGTATGCCATGGGTTGGTAATATTATGATTGATCGTTAGCGATAATAGAAAAAATTCGTAGATCGTTATGAATATAATACGTCACTATTATAAACCTATATTGCGTAGTGGTATACGTACGTGTCGACAACGATATTGAAAAATCGAATACAATTTGTATACTATACTGTGGAAGCAATGATCGTATAATATATTATTATATAACGTGTAATGTATTCCGCGGCGACCGTTTCGGAAACAAAACCCAATAATAATGCGGACATTATATTATTATAGTCGTAATAATAGCAATAATAATAATATCGTAAACGATATTGTAATGACGAATGATTTATAATAAAATATAATATAATCGTAAGGCCGCGGAGTAAAATACAGATGGACGGTCGGTCGCCGCTAACGAGCTGCCTATATTATACAGTTGCATGCGGCTTGCTGGTGGCGTTCTATATCGTATCATTTGTAGGGTTATCCGCCGCCGTGTCTGTGGTAAACGATACTGTTTAAGGGATCTCCGCCGCAACAGTATCACACACACACACACACACACACACAGACACACACTATATAATATTATACATATGTGTGTACTTACGGTCTAAAAATATGAAACGTAATGATTTTTAACGACCTGTGCGAGGTTCGTATATTATTCATCGTCGCCGCAACAGGAGCGGAGAAATCCGAGCACGCGGCGATGTACTCATATGTATACACATATAATATACCTATGATGAATAATGCGCGTATAACAATTATTATAATATTTATGGAGGTACCTGTACTCTCACCCGATGACGGATGTCCGAAACGAATTCTGGCGGACTCGTAAAATATAACATATTATAATACAGTTTGATTACACGCGCGTGCGGTGCTCATATATGGGTAGGTATGCGGTCTATAACCACGATATTTTCGATTTCGTATTTTCGTATGTATTATATTAATGATGATGATGATGGTAATGATATAGTAATAATATCTAATAACCGTTGAAATATAGTGACACAACAAATGAGGCTTAAACGCCGGTAATCGTTGTTGTAACGGACCTCGACGTCCATAATAATATATGGATGATTATTATTTTTTATGCGCGCGTGTGTGTGATTAAATGTATCGAAATTGTTTCTCAACACTCTCGTTATAGTCGATATGGGTACCTACCTATGATGTACCTTTGAATAAGGTACTAAGTTGTGTGCTTAAAACTAGCGGCAGAAATACTAAAGGTAGGTACGTCAGTCGATTGCATATTATTATATATTTGTAGGTACTCCCACCGCGGGGTTAAGTCATATATAATATTGTTTATTTTCGATTTGCCGCACTGCAGTGCAGTATTTTATATTAATTTATGAGTATCCATATTATACGAGTGTTTCACTATACGAGCGACAACCAACAAACTACCTTTACCAACAACTGATGACGGGTACCTCCTATATCGATTCGGGCCGAATGTCGTCAAACCGAATTCGAATTGTATTTGACTATAGTCCGATGTTAATACGTATTTGCCATTTGGTAATGTCGCAGCTAATGTGCGTAAATCGTGTCAATCGTGCGATTGTCGAGCGGCAGACGACCCGCTGTCGTGGTTTATTATTTTGTGTGCGTGATGTAGGTACGCGCGACGCACGTGAAATGTTGCGTTCTCTTATTAACCACTTGTTCCAAAAACTGATAATAATAATATGTATTTATAAAATAATAATTTTAATGATAATAATAATTTAATATTATATATATATAATATTATATAGTGGTCGGCCGCCGTCCAAAAAGTCGTGTCTGGTCGATTGTCACATTTGAGACTAATAGGCCTAAAATTATTGACGTGTTTTCAGTACGGCATTTTAATGACATTGTTCAACAAATAAATGAAGAGTACACTTATTTTAATGGATTGTAATATATACACCGTGAATTATTTAGTTTTAGTTGCTGGCTAATGTCATACACGATGTGATACATTTGAGGTGCTCTTTTGAGTCATCATGTTATGATAGTTGTGTCGGTTACATAATAATATAATATTGATATATTTTATTAAGGCTCGTTTCCATGCAAACAAAAAAATAAACAATGTTTGGAACACGATTCTACTTTCTTTGGGACATTATATTTAATAATATGCAACATATATCGTTTAAATATTTCACTGAAATATTTGTCCCAGACAAAATGTTGCAAACGAACATTTTAATACAACTTCCTACACTTAATTTAACCGATGGCCAAACAATTCAGGCCCATTATTTTGTTATATATTTAGGTTATAATAATAATATTATTAATATTTATATTACAAATTTATGATTTGGGTATGGTATAAAATGCAATTTTAATACCGACATGTAATGTCGGTTGTTACTTGTTGGTATAAGCAAGTGTCGTGGATATTATGTGAAATTGGAATGCCTTTTTCTTTTGGTTCAACATTTATCTTAATTCTAATTAACTATCCGTCAGTTAAAATAATTTTTAATATTTAAGCCATATAATTAATAATATGTCACGGTTCATCGAAATGATCTAATCAATGCCTTTAGAGATTATCAAAAAAAAAAAAATAAAAATATATCTTATGATATTAGTGACCGACGATTTATGAACAATCGTAATACATTTTTTTGTTTTACGAACCACACGTTGAATGATATTGCGAAAGAAAAGCAACAATATCATATTATGCGTAAACGTTTTGATATTAAAAATGACTTATATAATGTACTAAAGTATAATAATATACAAATATATAATGTGTACTTTTTAGAGTAAATAATCAACACAACAGTAACTTAAACCGTATACGTTTATCAATTTTAATTAAATTAATGATGATGACTGAATTTTAAAATGTAATAACTTATGCTGTGTAAATACAAAGGGTAGCGGTAATATTATGTAGGGAATGTTTCAAACCTGGGAATACCTCGTGGATTATCAACTACCAGAGACAATAACGAAATTGGGAAATATGAAAATCGAGATACATTTTAATAACATAAGTGATTGTTTACGTATTGATTGCATAGGTACCTGAATTCATTATATAAGTATAAATACATTTATGAACGCTGATAAATTGTACGTACATAGCATAAATTTTAATAAAATTATGTAGGCCCTATACTTTACATTTACAATTTTTTTTATTTTATTTTCATATTATTATTAATTCATAATTATGATTCATATGAAACTAAAAGTTAAGTCAGCACCAATACGGGCAAAATATCTAGGAATACAATTATATTCATCCAAACATCAGCTATTGCACCATAAATCATAAATCATAAATGTTATATTTTTAAAACATATTTAGCAAGTACCAGGTACCTATTAAAAACCTATTTCTAAAAAAAAATATTTATATTTATAGTTTTAGTTAGCCTTACCTAATGTAAGTACCTACAATAAAAATTAAGGGTTTTGACACAATGACACATAATTATATCATACTTAATCATAGTTCAACGTTTTCTAAACTATTTATCCACCGCGCCGGACTCCTTAGGATTTAGAGTATAGTAAAAATTATTGCGGACACCGTAATAAAAATAACCTAACTTAACAATAATAAATAATAATAACTCGCGGACCCCTTCGGCATACATGTGGACCATAATTTGGGAAACACTGCTATAGTTGAATATGACGTATAAACAAAACGTATAAACGAATACAAATAATAAATTGTGTATTTTAAATTTAAAATTTAACAAGAACTATTAAAATTGAATTTGAGACTTATTTATTCAATTATAATGTATGAACTAAAATACTTTACTTTGAGTGCGACTTTATAATTATTAGTTCTTCGAAACTGTGTGCACGTGGCCGGATAATATCCACAAGCTACACTTCATAGCTAGGTATAATGCTTTAGTGCTTTATATATTTCTCGAAGTCTCTACACTCATCGTATAAACTCCACCGTTTATATTCTGCAGCCACGGTGATCAATCGACGACCACGGCGTAGAACGTACCAATATTATTTATATTGTATAGCTCAAAATTGTTTTTTTTTTCTCGCTCTACGTACATTAATAATATAATATGTTATCCGTAGATATTATTATTATACCTACGCCAAGATCGGTTTCAGACGGTACCGCGCGCACAATCGTATTTATAACGTGTCAATCTGTTTTCACCGGATAAGGATAGGAAGCGACCTCGCGGAGACAATCTCCGCACCTCCCCCACGTGTCTCGACGATTTGTTCCCGGAATGTGATGATACTTATACTCCTTACCTACCTGCCGCCACTGCTGCTGCTGCTTCTGTACGCACTCGGACGAACCCTTTCAATCAAACCGGAACGACTTGGAACGTCGTTATATCAATCATTTTGACGTGATGCTTTTTCAATACGAACCGTTTTATTTTTTTCGTCAAGGCGTGGCGAGGAAAAAATGAATATTATTATTATTATTACGTATTGCTCTTTTTTCTTCGCAGGTACTCTCAAAAGTTGTGTTTGCACGCGTGTTTTCTTCTTTCGGCCCATATATATATACGTGTGAAAAAGAAACGTATCTATTTGAAATATTCCATGCGATAAGTCACTGCGCAATCCACAATGTCGGAATACCGACACTCCGCTTGTGTTACCGAAATTCGTTTGGAATTACAATAAGACATTTTAAAGTACACACTCGTCGTATTATGCTGCACCGCTGGTTATTGTCTTGAAAGGAAGAAGTATTTGAGCAAATATGCGTCGAATTTCCCAGAGTAAATATTACATAATATGGGGTGTTTTTTCCCTGTTTGTTATTACTTAGAAAGAGCTAATCGAGTTTCTATGTATATACAGCTCTCCAGTTCAAATATGGATTTACTTTACTCAAGTCTCAAAGCAATCAAAACATCATGGTACATATTATATTTTTCTCGTATAATAATATTATATTGTAGGTACCAACTAATAATTATTTTTAATATCATTTATTGTTTTTTTGTTTTCCGTTTAATGAGTTATTCATTATTTTATACATTTCAATATTGCATTTAATTAAAAATGTTTTTAATTGAATACCTACATTTTACAATGTAATGGAATTTTCAAAGCATAGGCACCTAATTATAATATTTCAAAAGTGTTATTCTTGGGTTTCTTATAACTGCGAGCGGCGTCATGAGTCCCACGTATAGTGTTCAACTATAGAATAGCATTTTAATCTAGTATACTCGTCATGTATTGATAGCTGCAGTGTTAATAGCAAAGATTTTTTAAAGTGGCATTTGTCTTTTCGTTTAAAGTTATCATGTTTCAAAATCGTTTAAAAAATCAAAAATTAAAAAAAAAAAATATTTTCACCAACTTTTATACGAAGCCTTGAGTAGGTTAAATAGGTATCTGCTATTATATAACTACTAATAATATTATATTAATTGTATGTACTCGAAGGGGACTGTTTTAAAAAGTGATTAGTTTTTTATGTTCTAACTGATAGGGCTATTATAGAGCTTTTATAATTATATTTAATGTGTAATCAATATAAGTTTTGCTTAAAATACTATCGAGTGGAAAGGGCGGCCGGCGGGACTCGTTTTGTAAACGAGTTCGTTAGTCGGGTAAAAAACAACTATATGCTATTGTCGGTAATTTATTTTTCTTCATTTCCCCAAGCTGTGGAAAAAAAAACTATTTAAACGACGTGACTGAAGGGAATAACGATATAACTTAATTTCCGGTCCAAAAAGAAAGGGAAAAAAACACACTAAAAGAAAACTTATTCTAAGGCATTTTCCTGGTTTATTTTCAGCGATATCGAATCTGTATATATTATTTCAGTCGGTATAGTCTTGGTGATTTCGATATGTATCGATATATTGTAGAACGCTCGGCAATATATTATTATTGTATACTGCACACGTTATTGCGCCGAACGATGATATTATTATGGTAATATTATTGTCGATCGACGTCTCACGTCGTGTGTCCGTAAAATAATATAATGTATCATACATAATCAAACTAGTCTATAATAATAACGTTGTAAGGACTAAGGACAAGGACACAATGGGAAATACCTAAACACATAATATATGATACATAATATTACTGTATAGTATTATACTTGCAATGATCGGATTTCCAATAATGTATTATATTATTATTATTACTTTTACACGTGAAACGTTGCGTATATATTACATTACGATTTCTACACGCTCTCGTTTTATTTACTGTTTATACTTTATAATAATAATAAAAATGATAGTAATATTAACAGTATACTGGATGATCTATTTGATACTCATTATTTCAAAAACGGTAATATTGTTTGAAAATATTTTTATTTTTATTTTTGGGTTGAGCTTCGACAACTGAGTTCATTAGCCTGTAGAACTGTGGAAGAGGGTACTGTAGGTTTTGAACACGTTTGTGTTGAAAATATTTATTTTATGTAATTTTAATTCGTTAATAACGAAATTTTTCTGAAAACATATTTTTTATACGATTTCCCAATGGTTATAAAGTTAGCCCCCCCCCCTACTTAGGCTGATTCACTTGAAACCACCGCCAATATTTAGCAAATTAATTGCAAATAATTGCAAATTGGTTTTTAGAATTTGCAAATCAAAATTGTAATTATGGTGAATTTTTTTGAAATATGGTCAGTCCCCCCCCCCCCCACTTTGTCCGATCCGTTCCAAACCGGCGTCATTATTTTACAAATCGCTATAATATTTAAAACATTAATACCTATACCGTAATATTCCTAATATTAGGGACCAAGTATAAATTAGTAATTACCCATTAATGAAAAGATGTTGTTATCATTTTACTGTCAATTAGGATATATATAATGAGTATCAAAGTTGTGCGAAATCTTAAACCATGTATGCAAATTCATATAGATTATGCCTGGGATCTTATAATCAATTTTGATTTTAATTTTTTAAAACTTCAATTACTTTATTTAAATACTATATATTATACCTACAGGATGCAAACACGGATCGTGAACCCTGACTATTTTGTTTAAATTTAATTTTAAGCTAAGTTTATAAATTATATAGTCGTATTCATGTAAAAAAAATAAATTTTTCTTTTGTATAGATAACAAAAAAGCCGGGTAGAAAACCAACTATTGACCATGAATTGGTTTTTGACACACTTGTTAATGAAAAACATTTAATATTTATGGATAATGAACTGAAAGTTGAAACCAATCTCCGATAAAATTTGGACAGAACTCTCCTTGGATCTTGGAAATAAAATCATATCAAATAGTCTGTACATATCGGTATATCAAAACCGCCATGAATGGAAAAATTACCTTTATGACATGTTTGGCATTGCAACATTATGTTAGACCTCAAGTTATGACATAACATGTGACACATCAAGTTCATCTTTTATAGAGTTCAATAAAAATAGGACCGTTTCTTTTTTTTCTATTCCTTATCATCTATTTTCTAGTATAATGCCATGGATTACACGGTACAAAAAAAAAAAGACAATTCAATCTACAATATATTGAAGGCATATGCCTGGGCAGTTCTCATTGACGTTATGACATTATATATCATGACAATATGACTCATGCATTTTTAATTCCTTGTCTCCCAAATCTGAATAATTTTTGGAGCACCTACTTTCATGTTTAAAAATCGAATATTGGACAAATAGTTTGTGAGTTATGACTTGTAAGTAACTATTTAAGGTTTATATGATCGGAGTGAGGTGGTATATAAGAATATCCCGTAAAATGTTGGACCACTACTCCTCTCGTAAAAGTTTTAAATACTTAAGACTAATAAACTACATGTCCAAAATTAAACTTTTATGGATCGAAATGCTCTGAATAATATTCTGCTTTGGCATTTGAAATTAAAAATATATGTTTTCATACTGTTGTCATACAAAAGTGTAAAAAAACTTAAAAACCGATAACAATAAAAAAATTATGATTTATTCTCAAAAATTTTGTTTTTTAACAACATAAAGTTCATTTAATTCATTCATTAAATATTTTCAAAAACGTTATTGCGTTCTCTGAATAATAACGAGTTTCTTACGTTAAATAGATCACCCGGTATATTATATATTTTGTAATTTGTTTAAATCTGATCCAATTCTCTTATTAAAAATCGGAAATGCAATCACGTATGCGTATCTAAAAAAATGGAAATAATATAAAACGCCGACGCCGCGGACGAGCACAATTTACGATATCTTATAAGTTATAATAATATTATGCTCTATGAATAATGCAACGAAACAAGCGTGTAGGTGGTCCACCGTTCATTATTTTACGCCACAAAATGTTTTTTTACGGTGCATTTCGGTCGGACATAAACATAATATCGCACAATATACACATCTTCCATCACACCACTCCGCTCCATATAACGATAGAAGTTCAGCCTTAAATGTTTAGATTAGAACCACCACGAGACATAGGTACTCATATCGCTGGCATTTTTTTTTAACCGAATCGTTTAATTTTTTCATATTTCTTTGTATATAATTTTTTGATCATATCGTCGATGTTCACTCGTTAACAACTGCAATATCCATTTAAATCTACAATACCATTATATTATAATTTACAATAATATTTTCAGTAACCCTTTCACAAATAAGTTCTGTCAACATCTGCTTGATAAATAATTATCTGATGATAATAATATAAATGTCTGTAAATTGAATATTATGTGGAGATTTGATTAACAATTTATTCTGTGCAAATTTTTTTATTTTATGTATATTATTTTTTATTTTACTTTAAACCTAGTTACGGTAGTTATGTGCTTATATAAATTCAAGACAAACAATATTATGTATACACAATATGCAAAGAATATTAATATTTACCAAAACGCGTAGGACTTCACGCTTTTTATATTCTTATACGTAATTTAATTTTGTTATAAAAAGTAGGATGTACCTGTTTTTACTTAAAATAGTTTATCTTATAAACAAATTAAAAATATTTACAAACATTTAATATTATGATTTTATGCTTGAAAAAAATCATAATTTCAATTTGTAATACATTTTAGTAGGTGGGTAGGTAGGTAGGAAGTAAAACTTTTTTATTCTTAACGGTGAATAAGCAATCTATGGCCATTGTGATTATCATTGTATTTATAAAAAATAGAATACTACTTTAGTACTTATGTTTTTTATCATTGCATAACTCCGTACATTTTATATTGTAAGTAGTTGCATTTTAAACTTAAATAGTGAAAAAAATAAATATATATGTTTATTTATAACGTGATAATCCTCAGGTTATGACGTATAGTTTTGTGTAAGTATATGCTTTGATATTTTCAGACAAACGATTTATTTAAAATCAGAAACTATATTGCGTGCAAATTGTTATTTGAGCATTGTGAAAAATTAAGACATTTTGTTCCGGAGTAAGATATATTTCTTAAAACTTATTTCTGTTGTGCACTGTATATTATAATAATAATAATAATGATAAATTTTCTTACAAGAATCGTACCTATAATAATAGTGATGATAATATACGTGAGAATTCAACAGCTGTAGTACACACTTGCAACCATTCCACCAGTCACAGACGAACTCAGGGTAACTCATTGTAATGATTCAGAGCTGCAATATCTCGGCATTTATTTTTTTATTTTCGTTTATTTCAAACATTCACGTCGTAAAAGAAAGATCAGCAATGGCTCGCCAGTACAAAGGTAAGACGAATAGTAACGATAGAAAAATTCTTTTTAATTCTGTTCTCGTACGCCGTCTCTGCGCGTTATTAGTGCCTATTAGCCCGGAATAGTTATCCGCTTGAATAGAAATTAACATATTATTATTTCAAAGAGTTGGCAGCAGGACGCAATGAAAATAATATGCAAAACGGATGACCAGACAGACGAGGGTCTATACCTACGTGAAATGTATATTATAATAATATAATATTATAATTGTTTTTATAATAATATCGTCACACGCCTTTACATAAAAATTGTAACGTTATCGACGACGATCGTAATGTGTCATTACGATTGTATTATTCAATAATACATATTATTATTATGACAATAATTGATTCACATTTTTACTAATGCCATGACGTCACCTATGCTGATGAGATTATATTATTATTGATCGTGATGATTGGAGATATGTTGACAGTGGCAGTCTTGATCTCGAGCTACGCAAAGCGAAATTCACCTGTAGGAATAGAAAATTGTAGCAAAACGCATTGTTTGATGCACGCTGCCTTAACCGACCTTTCCTCACCACTATCACCAAATCGTCGAACGAATTTAAAAAAAAAACTACCAATTAGAAATATGTACCGATCTTACGCAAACCAAATCAAACTTCGGGTATTCGGTCCAAAAATCAGAATTATGGTATAAAAAATCGAATGGTAAATTATACTGTTATAAGTAGGTACACCTACCTAATCATTTATAAATAATTAGTTTTTTTCTTATAATAATTAATGGGCGAAACTAGGTAACACGATATAATATTATTATGTAAGTACTAATTGTATCTATCTATATAGCAAAAATAGGGTTAGCTATAATATTTACCCGAAATATTTTGGGTTTCTAACCATTACAACGGGGTAGAGGGGCTTTAGCTCTTCCAAGTCACCCTATATAGTTACGTCAGTGGAATAATTTTAATTTTAAATTTGCTTGAATATTATTGATATGTGCTGCAGCTCAAATTACGAGTCATCATTACCTGAAGGGGCTGTCTGTGTGACGTTTCACTATATATATATATATATATATATCCTAAATTATCCCTCCAGACGAACGTTTTCGCAGAATATTATGTCTCATCACTCCATAATTCGGTGTCACTGGCCACTGCAGGTCAGCTGTTGCGCATTGCACTTGCTTGCGCGTCTGACGGCAAACCACACCAGCTATCCGTGTCTAGTTATACTACTATATTATAATTGTGTGGTTGTACGAGAGGAGACGAAAACTACTTATCACCCGACAACATTGTGTCTATTCCCTGCCAGAGTACTCGCCGCCGACCCAATAGCGACGGCACTCGAACACACATTAGCGCTTTGTCAGTGATTAATTTCGATTTACCGGTGGCACTCTAACTGCACGAGAACAGACGATGGCCGTTAGCAGCCACCTTATATACGTGTATATACAAAATACATAAATGTGCATGTCCGGCTGTGTGATGTATACATTGCATAATATATATATATGTTATATGCGTATAATGTATGCGTTTACCTATATGATACACCGCCGCCGCCACTTGTCAGTTCTTTTTAGTGTTTTTACCTTCTCACGCCGCCGCGGTCGCCGGCGTGTCTAATTTCGCGTGTCGCTGTACAGTAATGATAATAATATTATGGTCGATCGAATGTTTTCGTTACTTTTCTCGCCGATTAGTAGTTATCACAATGTACCTACGTTTGGAGAACGAGTTTCAACACTTTGCATACATTCGACGACGCGTTTGCCCACACTCAAATGTATTACGTTCCAAATAGCCGCATCGATATTAATATATTATTACCCGTACTTAGTTATAGTTATACTAGTTATAGATAACTAGATCATTTTCACAGACTCTGTGTATATTATATTATACAATAATTGTAGTATAATATTATGCGATTGTACCTACGCAGATCGCTACGCGTCACGAATGTATATATATACATATAGCCGGAAATTGGATTACGCGTATGGCGTTGAAATCTTCATTAAAAATATCGATTCAAACTGTAGGCGTATATTATTCTATTCGGGTTAGGACGTGCTCACAAAAAATAATTGTTGAATATCGTTGCACATACTCTATAGTATAGACGGCCACGGCTTACTATTATAACTAAAGACAGGATTTTGCATAAAACGCATGTTGCCATTTTCAAAATCATATACCTACCTATATCTATAGGCTATAACCAGCCGATGAGTGTCCATAAATCATCAATTGAGTGATTAAATATCAAAACTGTATACTGCATATTTTTGCATATTTTCATAAAAAAAAGCGTACACTTAATGATCCAAAAGTATGTTTTCATAAAAAAAGCGTACACTTAATGATCCAAAAGTATGTTTTGCAAAAAAAAAAATAATACGGGTACGTTATTTATATATAATATATCAAATATTTTACGTTTCAAAGAATATTAGGACGCTATAAATAGGTCACTAAACTTCTATAGGTAGGTGAATTATGATACTGTTCGTTACAGCACTAATAATTTTGACGTAGTATAATATGCTATAAACTTAAAAATCATATTGAATACTAAATACATAACAAAATAGCAAGCAAACTAAAATTGTTTAACAAACGTATTATTGATTCAATATTTACCGAAATCACATCATAAGTAATCGAAACGTGTAGCCCGAGTATCTGATAATTTTATTGTTATATTATAATACATGGCATTTGATCGGTTTTGTATTTGTTTGATAAATAAACTAGGTATTTAAACGTAATAATAAAGTAAATGTATTATTTACCAATATTTTTTTTGCAACAATAGAAAATATAGTTTTACTGCAAACTATTAAGTATAGTAAATTTAGTATTTATTTAATATTTAATCATTTATTTATTTCAAATTTTTATGACATACCGATTGAAGCTTATTATTGCATTATAATATATTTTGTTTTTCAATAAAATATAAATTATTATGTAATTCACATTTTCAAATAATGAATTATACAAGTTTATTATAGTTTTATTATACGTACATAATATCATTATATCATTATTATAATATCATTTATCATCATACATACATAATATTATATAATACTATAGTAGTACCGAAATCAAAATATAGTAAGTTCAATTAACTTTTTAGTTTTTTGTCATATCAAAATCGATTGTGATGAACAACAATAATTGGATAACTTTTTTGCATAGGTATGCATTACAAATTACAATTTACATATAGATCATAATTGTAATGCTACTTTTGCAAGAGATAGCCTTGGCTGATAAAAACTACATGCTACATATACACATTATTCGCCCAATATATTATTTATGACTTAGGTACAACTGGAGGTTATACTGTAACACAATATTTTACTCGTATAAAGTCTTTGCTACCTACTTAAAACATGTTTGATTAATATTTTACCATTTAAATATCACGCATTTTTAAATTTTTAATATAAAAATAAGTTATAAAACTATTCAATCTCGTTGCTTAATTTTAACAAGTTGTATGGGTAGTTTAAACAGTTTTTGTTAAATATTAATATTCATAAGTCATAACTGCTAGATATTACCATTAAATACTTGTAAGATCAGTAAAACCGATTATTATGCACATTACTACATTAGGTACCCACATTGAAAAAATAAAAATACTGTATATTTTCATTCGAGTACATACAAGATACCTACATGCCAACAAAAATAATCCAAGAACCTGGCCATCCGTGTGTATAGAATAGAAATGAAAATTAAACGTACATTTAGTTACCTACGTGGCCAACGATCATTATTTATTAATATTTATATTTTATATTGCTCCACACAACGATGGTATGAAAATATTCATAATATTAATATAAACCGTATTATTCGCACCTGACACTCGGTTAGCGCTCAGAAAACAAAACCAACGAACAACATTTATCAAAACGAGTGTTATAGTTTAAGAACGTCTAGGTATTCACGTATAATAGGGATTTGTCGCACCGACGAGCAAGATACAATCTTATAAAGGGCAATACGTCGACATATTATATTAAATACATAAGGTAGGCATAGTATTTATGTACAGATATACAATAGCACACAATGTTATTTTTGTATACTTATACTACCTATCAATATTAAATATTGTAATATTTAATATAATATTATAAATTATTATAGGATTTGAATAGGAATTACAAAATATTTAATACTTATACTATGGGAATACTGTATGTGTATATACATATACATATGTGCATTGTATAAATAGATGAGATTATTGCCTCTCGAAAAGAAACATAAAGAATCAACTGAATAATAATAAACGTAAACGTAAGTACATAAAACAAATCATACCGCAGCAATGTAAAATCATAATAAGTTTTTTTAATCTTATCGTTTTCATGCAAATCGCGCGTGTATTATGATATTCGCGCTCATAATAATAATATAGGTCCTAAGTTATTATTATTCTTCGCGTGTGGTCCACAATGTGTTTACCTACAAAACAGGACAAGAATCTAACGTAAAACACGTCCTTTTTACTTTTTATTCAAATGCCACAGATTGAAACTCGTTGAAAGCTTTTTTTTACAGGGCTCATAATATATTTTACCATTATCTAAATTTCATATTGATATGTGTATAAATAAGTTTCAATGTTTTGAGGCTTATTTTATGGCATAAGCCGTTCCCTCGATGTCCGCACATATGTCTGGCATATGATTGAGTATATTTTTATATTATCCTAAACTCTGCGTATAGTTCATTGATCTTAAACTATTTTGATATTTTGATCTAAAAAAAAAAAGAAACTCTATGTAATAATTCTAAACATGACTAATTAAAAAAAAATATTTTGTTTTGTCAATGATTTTTAGTGTTAAAATTATACAACATAGTGTGTACAACATCTTAATATCTAAATACCTACTAAATGTTGATACCTTCAACTAGAAATGTATTCTGTGTAAATACATAATATGTATTAGCAACTATTTGAATAACAACTTATTAGTTGCTTGTACCAGAGATGTAAGCCTGGTAGATTTACCGATAAGGTAAGAGACATTTACCAACGTACTTTTTAATTATAATTTTTTTTACGAATAAAATTATTAAGTGACCCATTAAAGGTATTTACGAAACTGATTTTTATAACATAACAAAATAGTGTTTTATATCATTTTTTAAAAAATGTACTTATACGTAGTTTATACTTTATTACCTAATAGTTTAATGTTGATAATGTTGTGTTTTTATTTACTTAACTGACAACATAAACATGCAAACCTTGGCATAAGAAATACCAAGTCCTAACCGTACTTATCAAGTATACAAGCGTACCTATCGATATATTCTTGTGTATAGTATCTTCGAATGGTAAAGAAATCTTCTTCGTTCTGACTGCAATTTAAACTTTTAATAAACCGTTTTATACACTCATTGGTCCAGGTAGTATTTATTATATGTATATTGACTGAAAAATATAATATAAATAAAATATTATGATATTGAATAAGAATAGGTGTGAAAATACCAAAATATAAAGAACACAATTATTATTTAAAAAATATTTATTATTTAAACGGTCATCGCTAAATTCACCAACCTACACCAACGTCCAACAAATATGGTTTTAATTTTAAAATATTTTTTTTATGGTTTTCACATGAAGCCTGTTTATATTTTATACCTACTATAAGTTTTAAAGCCCCACTTTTTGTTTAATACCAATAGAAATTCTTTTAATATCCCCAGAAACCAAATTGATTTAATTTCAAACTAAAATCTTTTATTTGTGAATTTTATCGGAAAACCTATACTCTAATACAATTATCATAATAATGATGTAACATAAAGTAATCATTTTAATAATCATTAATAATTGCACAATTTATTCACAAACCTAAATAATTCCTTATAATTATGAGGTAAAACGGTATAATAGTAAAACTATTGAATAAATAATAAATATATATGTAAAACGTATATGTATTATTTAATAATTTGCGAATTCCGTGGAAAAAAAGTATACATTAATTTATAAATATACCTATTATATTATGTTTGTTTCATCAAACAAAATATAAATTGTTTTCCATTGAGTTGGTATGCGGAATATTTTATCAACTATGTTCAATTTATTTGATTCGTTACAATTCGTTTTTTTATCTTCTGCCGAGAAAACTATATGTTGACGAGTTTAATTAATTGGTTCTGAAGGATTCTATCTATGAATTGCATCCCACATCATATCATTCTGTTATTATTATTATATATTCATCATTCACGATGATTCATTCTATTTACTTATTGTGTTGCTAAATAAAGATTGTAAGATGGCTTCTTTGTTTACATTTTATTTGAAATATACAATCTATATTTACAGTACAATAATAATACAAATATAAAAATTTAATACAACAATATATAAATGTTTATTAAAATAGCTAATATAACTTTAATAATATATAAAATAAGTGCAATAAGCATATATTATATTGAAGGTTGATATAGCATGAGTGACTTAAATAAGAATAGAACAAGCCATCAACATTTACAATGACACTTCAATGGATTTTTTTTGTAAGTTTTCTAAGTGAAAAAAATATGCTACTAAACGCTAAAGTATATTTATAAAATACAATATGTATACCACCTTCCACTTTCATTTCTACTAAATAATTAATAGGTAACGTCGTTTTAAAGTTAAAAAAAAAATGTATAACGAAAAACATTTTCTTAAATAACTTTTTCAGCATCATATTATAACTGTCGGTGATTGATTTTCTACCTCAAGGAATTTTATATTTGAATAAGTATAGAATTTATTTGGTACAATTGTATTGTTTCAGCCAATTTTTCAAATTATCTCCATAAAAAAATTAATGTGGACTCGTGTACCCAAATTTAAAGTTAGTGTCATCATTATCCATATTATTATTTAAAATCCAAATACCACTTACCCACTCACTCACTCATTCATAGCTATATCTCAAAAATTACAAACCATACGAACCTAAAATTTGGAATAGTGGTTCCTCTAATGTTCTTGATGTGCAAGAAGAAATGATTTTCCGATACACAAACTATTTTAAAGAGGTGGTCAAACTAAAATCCTGAGATTCATGGTGAACGTCGAAACTTTTTTTTATTTATAAATGGTTTCCATTGATTACTCGGGCATATCAGGTACAATTATGAATCACATTGTCGAGCTTATATGAACTCGAACAAAGAAACTATATATTAAAACCAAATGTATGTATGTAGCTAATATAATCAAAAACTACTCAATTGAATTTGACGAAAATCTCACAGATTCTTTTTAGAGATGTGAGTGTAGTGCTAAATCCAATCCCTGATTTTCGGTTGCCCGTCTGGGTCATATTATTTCACAAAGATTGGTAAACTGACGTCGGTTTGTCAGTGAACTGAGGTACACTGCCGTACACTAAAACTGAGAAACTCAAACTGAGATATAGCATAATATTACGTATATACTATATTATAGGATTTGCCACAAAAAAAAAAAAACTGGACCCGGGCGAAGCCGGGATATTTAGCTAGTATTATATAAATTCAGGTACGTATTTATAAAGTTCCAAGAAGTCACCGGTAATCCTCATTAGACCTTCCGAGGGAAAATCATATTCCAATAATGTCCACTCTTGTGAGACACGGGACGGGTGCTTACTGATAGAGTTGACAAAGGGGGCCAAAATCCTCGTCAGCTGCTAAGACCATCGCTTCTGGGTGCAAGCTTTGTTTGAAGTGGCTTTGTTGGAAAAGTGTTTCAACTTGGTGTCCAAGTGGAGGTCGAAATGCTCAACCTAGACGATGTGTCCACTGCAGCCGAAGTCCTAGAGGCCCTCCACTCTATACTATCCAAGATCGGAACGACACCACTACCAAAGCCAAGCACGATACAACAGGAAACTCGCGGATCTGGCCTACTCGCTCCGGGCAAAAAAACATGTCACCAAAAATGTCAAGACACGCTACCTCATTAATTACTAGAATTCCTGTAGGGTGGACTATGTGTCGAATCCACCCCAGGAATCCAAAGAGATGCTCTAGATGCCAGATGTTTGGCCATAACTTAAGGAGCTGCACGGCCCCAGATAAGCCTGTCGGACGAGCTGAGAAATCGGGGACGCAATGAAGGACTGCAAAAAGGCTGACGACACCTACGTGGCATGTGAGATGACGGGGCTTCCCAATGTCAGTCACAAGCCAGATTCAGGAGCCCATGCCGCTAAAAAGTTGGCTACGGGACTGAAAAGCCGAGGATTAACCTAAAAAGAGCATACGGCCCAGAAATCTGAGAATTTGTTGCATTTATCGACGACCATGACCGTTTCCTCCGTTTTTTGTGCCTGGTAAGGCGTATTCCTGGCTGGTGACTTTAAAGCAAATAACATTATCTGGGGATCAAATACAAATGACAGAAGAGGGGAACTCCTGGCCAACCTAATTGCAAGTCACGACCTGATCGTGACCAACACCAACAATGCTCTCACCTTCGAAAGGGGTCACATTTTACAGGGTGATTGTTATCTCTGGCTGGTCGATCCAAGATACCGTATCCCTAAGCGATCACTGGTACATCGAGTTTAGTCGTATGCCAACCGATTTCTTTCTGTCCCTGACTCGTCACCACAAGAGCCTGAAGTCAGCACGTCGGATGGTCAGTAAAGAAGCAGGGGAGTGCATCGCTTCAAACCTGCTGGTTCTCACAGATCTCGGTGATCCTGTCACGAGAGTCAGCGACCGTGGATGGAATCAACGAGTATCACATCAAAGCCTATACCGCATCAATGTCCCTAAGGCGGCCAGGCCCTTATATTAAAAACCCAGTCTACTGGTGGTTCGAGGACATTTCGGGGTTGCGCCGAACGGTCTTCTCGACCTACCAAGTAAAGGTAATGGGCCGATAGCCACAAAGCAAGGATGATGATTCTGTGCCTAGCAATCAGGAAAGCTAAGGAAAAAGGTAGGATGGACACATAGGTCGACAATGAACCCTGAGGCTTACCACCTGGTCATACAGAACTGGATAACAAGGCCTCCAGTTAGGCGATCAATGGGAATGAGCTGGTGGTTGCTGCTCATCTATTTCAAGATGCTCCGGTAGTTAATTGGGATTCCGAGCCCTCATTATATAACATTTTTGACGCGTTCGACGCATTCAATCAGGATACAGACGAGCTAGTGTTCACGCACCCACTCCCAGAGTTCACGGCTGATGAGTTTCTAAGAACGAGTAAGTGCCTCTCAGCAGGTAAGGCGGGAATTTCATCGGGGGTCTCTAACATAATGCTGAGGCGCGCAGTTGCGGTTAGTCCCAACTGTTTCAAGGAAGCGTACACTAGATGTCTGCGGGCGACGTGTTTCCTTGCCTGCGGGAAAAGGGCAACCTGGTGCTACTTCACAAAGGTCAAGAGAAACCCATGGATGCCCCCTAAAGTTACCAGCTGATATGCATCTAGAATACTCCAAGCAAGTTGCTGGAGAGATTGTTCATACAAAACTAGAGAATTATTTCGATGCTCAAGCGACGAGGAGAGCGTCAAACCAGGAAAGGAATACCTAACGAAACGACTGTTGCTTCGTCCTCGATGTCACAATCACAGCCGCGATGCAAGGGCGTACAAAGGACCTCTGTTTGCCCGTTACTCTTGATGTGAAAAACACCTTCAATTCGATCCGATGACCCGTTATCGACGTAGCCCTCAGGAGGAAGTCTACCTCTGAGTACTTGTTCGCGGTGCTGCGGTCCTTGCTGTCAGACCACGTAATATTAGTTAATGAGGCGGGATCCAGTAACCAGTAACCTGTGGTGTAGGAGGGTTCGGTCTTCAGGTCAATCCTGTGAAATACTGGCTATTATTACATATTGACAATGCTAGTGCCTGCAAGCGTCTACTTAGTTTTGCTTACTGATGAACTGGCCGTGGTTGATGTAGTGAGATCGGGACATTTACTAGAGGACTTAATCAACCCTGTGTTGTAATGTTGACCAGGAGATGGGTATACGCCCCCCGCCCCAGGGGCTTTCGATAGGGGGCCAAGCTTTCGCCTTGGAAAATTACTTCATGTGTTTGGGCGTCATTATTGACAGCAGACTGACGTTCGTGAGACATGTTGAAACCGTTGCGAAAAAGGCAACAAACTCAGCAACAGCTTTGTCAAGACTCATACTGAACTTTGGTGGTCCATGCCAATAGAAGCGTAAGCTTATCAGGTAGGTTGTTGTGAATAGCCAGCTGTTGTATGCAGCACTGGTGCTGGCGTCCATCGCTGTCAGGGCTGCAAGGAAAACGACACTAGAAATTTGGCAGAGATGTTGGGCGTCATTGTCTGAAGGCCAATGGACTAAGCGTCTAATACTGGATGGATGCCGATGGGTTGGGAGGACTCTGCCAAAACTTCATCTCCCGTTTGACATGACGCAATTCCTCCCTGCCCATAGCTGTTTTCAGCAGTATCTGCACAAGATGGGTAGAACCACAAGTCACTACTGCGTCCTGTGCCCCAGCGAG
Source organism: Metopolophium dirhodum (assembly GCF_019925205.1). Classification (NCBI taxonomy): domain Eukaryota; kingdom Metazoa; phylum Arthropoda; class Insecta; order Hemiptera; family Aphididae; genus Metopolophium; species Metopolophium dirhodum. The sequence goes on along the minus strand of NC_083563.1, from coordinate 17,020,573 downwards.
TCGGACACAGCGGAGCACACTATGCTACATTGCTCGCATTTCGACCAAATTAGTGTGGACACTGGACATGCAGACTCGGTTGGGACATTCATTAGCGGTTGATGACGTCCAGGGCATAATCTAAGGTCCCGTGTTCGAGGACCTACCGCATTACCCCAAGGACCACAGTCTTAGTCTAGGCAGTAGAAGCATAAAAGCTGCTGTATAAGATGGTTGGGGGGGAATAAAATGTCATAGCTATTATTATGAGTACATACAAACATATTATGTAAGTAGTGATATTACGTATAGTTATGTATTATCATGTTTGTATAAAATCTGTTCCAGAATAAAAATGACGAGATTATAATTTAAGATGAAACTTTTAAATGCATGCTTATATAGTTAAATAAAAGCTCTTTGGAGACGAATGCATCTTTATGCTGATAGATTTAAGTGCTTAGAGTTGGAATTTCCGACAAATAAATAGGGCAAGTGAATATATTATGAGTATTGAAAAGTTTAAAGTGTCTTAAAAAGAAAGTTTTACAATTTAGATAACATGGTATCGGAAATAGAACACATCATAACTTTACATTATACGGGGCGTATAATAACTTAGATGAAGTACAAAATATAACATAATAGGGTATAAGTATGAATAATAATTGCTCGAACAATATTTTTTTTCTTCAAATATTTAAAGTGCGTATTTGATTTAAAATGTAAAAGTGCAGTTTTGAGTTATTGAAATGTATGTATTAAGGCTATTGAAAGCGGGTAGTTTTTTTGTGCATTTAGACTAATAAACAGGAGAAAAATTTATCCCATAAAGATTCCGATTTTAATTTTGAAAAAATAATTGAATTTATTCCTCTTCTCTTTTCTAGGTTATGTAAGAAATGAATTTTCATTTTTTTTTTCCAGTAACATTAAAGTAAATGTGATATGTGAATGTTGAAAAAATAATTATATAATATTCTTAAAAATGATTTTACATAAATATAACGTATTAGTAATATACTAATATAGGTACTCTAGTACCTACCAACTTATTATACTCGGATAATGTATACATATTAATGATTATGCAATTTTAATAGATTAATATTGATTATGTGATATGTTATAAACTACATTTAAATAGTGAAATAATCATAGACGCCATTTTTCTGTTAATATATTGCTCTCAATAATAACCATTTCGAATAAATGGCGTTTACCCTTATTATTTATCATTATGTTCAGGTAATTTAATTCAATTTCGGTTTGACATTTTTAGTGTCTCAATATTTCAGTATATTATTATTTTCAGTTGGCTTTGTATAATGTAAAGGCATTGTATCATTCGACAGGATATATCGGATCGTCTGTTGCTAACATACAATTGCAATATCCATCTTGATAATGTGTGATTGAAAATAATTCCGAGTTTCATCGGCATACCGCTGCTAAATATGTACGTTTAAAATGTCACATCACTTAATCACTTAATAATATTATTGTGTCGGAATTAACTTGAATACCTAGCCATTAGTCTATTACTTATGCATGGAAATTCGTCATAATATTACTATATAGTAATGCAGTCGTTTCGTCTATACTATATCCCAGAAAATAACGATGTTACATGTCGATTGTCACGTCTCCCGCCGCAATACAAAAGCCAGAAGCCATTGTCATCATATTATTATCATGCGAAAATCAGTCAAACACACAAATAATGTCTCGTGTGACTATTTCTACTCGATGAACATATTATATTATAGCGCTACTATATATACCGTCACTCGTCAGTCTATTCTTCTTTTCTGAACATTATTACGCATAAATAGTGGTAATGGTATTATATGTACGATACAGCGCCATAAACAAAGCGTTGAGTGCTTTAACGAGTAAACCTGTTAAAATTAATCGATTAAAACATATTATTACTATTATTATTATCATCCAACATTGTTTTCCGCTGACATTTGTACGAGAAAAATAAATGTAAAGTCGACTTTATGCGCGTATGTCGCAGATACATTAACTTGATAATGTTTTCCACGATTTATTTGTTTTTAATACCGTTTCTGCAATAGACTCTTTATTTTACAAATAAACACAAACCAAAAAGCGAAGAAGAATTGTTGTCGGACCGGGAAGTCAAAACATACATACATTTTCCGCAAAATGTTACGTGTTCCTCGGTATTATTATTATAAATAATATATATTTTTTAAGAAAAAAGTCACGAACAATGGTTGGGTTATTTCTACTTCAAAACTGATAAAGATTAATTTTTCTTCTTAGTTTATCTTTTCCTTTAGTATAATAATCATGTTTTAGATTCAGAAAAATATAACCACGTTGTTGTGTTGTATTTTGTTCGGAATAATATTATGACGACCAACATAATAATATACGGTCGATTTTTGTTTCGAGTTGATTGTTGATTGTACGAGAAAATATTTTATAAAAACCCACATTTAACCCGTTGGACGTCAAATTTATATTATTAAATAATCATAGGCGCAAGTGCGCATATATATAGAGTCGATTATTTGTCAGGGGGGGAGGGGGCTAAACATTTCTCAATGGTTCAATCGATCCCTCCTGCACGCAATCACCTCGTTAAGAGTGACATCAGTTCAGCATATTTATTTTGTATCTATAATTAAATTAATACACCTTTCATTTATTTTGTATGCGTTTACTGCCGATAATATTATTATGTGTTATTTGTGTTTTTAATACTAAATAAATAAAACATTAAAATAATATAGGTGCCTGTATAGGCAGTTTATTAATTATGTATAATATTGTGAATTATGAAAAAAATTAAAAACATAAAATTGTTACAATTTATAGTTAAGAATATAAATGAAAAATTAGCGTAAAATATAATCGTAAGACTAAACAAAAACCAAGCACATAAATAATAAATTAATAACGCACATAATTTAACATTTTATAATCTAAATTCGTTAGCGTTTATAAATTGACCGTGCTTAATGCATTGTTAGTACTTAGTAGTTCGCAGTTTGTTAGCACTTTTGTTTTGTGGCTTGGATGGAAGTGATGGAACGTTTTCACCAATTCGCTGTACTGTAAACATAAAATGTACGCTGTTCAGACGGGTACATTTTTATCTACAATGCAATTATCAATCTACATTCAGTTCTCTAATTTATTTGTCATTTGACTTTTACAAACTTTTAAACATCCATAGCATTATAATATAATATACTAATAAATTATACTACAGTATAATATTGATTTTTTTTCATAGACACTAATTCACAATAATTATGTATTGTTTCAAGAACTCACCAACAGTCATCTATCTTTTAGTTATTATTTTGTAATAAATTAATAAGAAAATAATAACTATAATAATTCTAATAAAAACAACTATAATTATTAACTGTTAATTATATTTTAACGCACAATGATTTATTAGTATAGTGCGATAGGTTCAGTAAAGTATAAACTACAACTTTATGTACAATATTTTATTCTAGGTATTGAATTTGGTTTAAATAAAATCAACAGCTAAATGTAATAGCATTGATTATACATTCTATAGAAGGTACCAATTTTTAACCAATGATAATATAATGCATTATATAAATATTATGGTCCTAAAAATGTATTTCAAGCTAAAACATGTTAAAAAAACTGAGGGGCTATGGATAAAGCTTGGATAGATCAACATGAGACGTACCATAACGTATTGACTATACGTCACATTGTATTATTTCACTGTAAACGAAACGAAATTCAAAGTCAATTCACAAACACTATATTTTTATGTATAAGTAGTCTTATGAAATGTTTGGTCGTGAAAAAAATTCTTAACACTATTATTCGGAAAACGATCTCTGTATAGAACAATGACCATAATATCAAATAAATAATTATGCCTGATGTAATTTATAAATAATATACACGCTATTATAATGTATAGTACTTATATTAGAAATGTAGAACAGTCGAAATGTAATTTACGCAGAGCGGAGGTGGATTTTTAAATTCTCCGTCCGCAGACGGCACTCGGCGTGCCTATAATTTGTTTCATCACCGGTGTACCTACATAATAATAATTATTATTGTAGTAGTAATAATAACATAAAGTACTTGCTACAATGTGAACTATATGCACACGGGTTTCACGTTTCACAATCATCATTACTCGTTTGCCATCACGTCGCGGTATACTCGTGGTAATACGGTATTATAATATTATCGTAATATGCATATGGCACCTATAATACAATTGTAATATACTGTGTGGTAGTAATAATAATATGATGAGCCGGTATAGAAAGCGAATTAGGCACAGTGGTTAAATGGGGGGGGAGGTGGAGGGGGACGGAGTTCCCCTTCTTATTTATGGTAAGATTATGCGTCCCCTTTAATTTAAGTCTCCAAAGTCTAGGGGGACGCTTCTAAGTTTTAGTAATTTATTAATAAAGGTAAAAGGCTACCTATACCTATGTGAAATAATATTTATTATAATAAATTTAAATACATTATTAAATTGAAAGAATATGAATAGTTATATTTACTATGAATTATTTTTATTTGTTTTTTTTAATGAAATGTTTAAAATTAAAATGTAAACACATATTTTTTTTTTACACATTTTAAGCAATAATGAATTGCAATTTATTTTTTACTTAGCAGGCATTATGTTTTAAATCATTTTCCTTAGGAAGAAATTTGATTTTACATACTATTAACATACATTTTTGATGAACAAATTACGAAGGTGTGTGAAAGAAACAAATTATACCTAGTTGGTAGTGGATTTCTTTAAAAAGTTTGGTTAGATATAGACTTTGAAAGAACTCGGGAACGCTCCTCAATTTTTGGTAGGTTAGCCCCCCCTCAAAATATTTCCCACTTTAACCACTGATTAGACAACCCGACAATGAGCCACCGAGGAGGTCGTGTCGATATACTAAACGCGTACACCGTCGGTCGGAATAGGACTTTGTTAATTTGGTAAAACCGATAACTTTAAGTATGATTGATTAATGATATTGTGTTTTCGCGACGGACACTTAACTTAATTGTTTGTACGCGGACAGCGATATTTACGAACGCTCGCACGCTACTCTTTATTATTATACCATCGAGGTTTGTATCGCTTTAATATTTTAACACAATCGTTATATTATTATACGCTGTTGTACGCCAGAAAACAAATACCCGTCATCACAATATTATCTAGCAGAACGCGCCTACATGCGCACGGATAAATCGTTTTAATATTTCACTGGCATTGTATCTTCTGCTCCTCCGTGTCGTGTCCTCCGCGGATCTTAGTCAAAGAGAGCATATTGCCGAACGGAAATGTTACCCCGCGGGACCGGAAATATCCACTGTTCTTTTGTGAACGACACGTACCGTATTGCGGCGGGACAAAGAAACGAGCGCGGGCTCGAAGGGAAGCTCGGATTAATTTCCCGGGTGATAAATGCGATTACGCTGTACGTATAATTAATAACATTTTTCGATACGAATGGGAATTTAAAACATTTATCTTTTTTATTTTACACCGTCGATTATGATCATTAAAACAAGAGAAATGTAATTATTTAAATGACGGCGACAATTATGGTGTACTGCTGCGACCTTTTGTCGTCGAGGCATTTCACTTAGGTAGGTACTTAAATTAATTCACATTTTACCGGGGTTTTTATTTTTTTATTTTCAAGTATATATACTTGCGTAAGTTTTTCTACTGAAACAACGATTATTTTAAAATAATTATATATTAATTTGTTTTTCTTAAATACCGAAAGCTGTAATACGTTTTAAATTGATCAAATCTTAAAACGATAGGCACCTACTTAACTAAATAATTTTCAAGTCATGAATCATGAAACTCTTTCCTTTTAATACTAAATCGCATAAATTCCTCATTAGTTATTAATATTCTTTAGTAATCATCCATATGAAGGAAAAAAACCGACTTCAAGTTATAGATGGTATCGTGGTATATTAAGGGTGAGCACTGAGAAGTATTCGATGTGATGGTTATGACTATAGGAAGTGGAATGAGATGAAACATGGGAGGGTACTTGACTTCTGTAAAAATATAAAGGTAGTTAAGGCTGGCGAGGAGATCAGGTGCATCTATTGAACCATCAAAAAGAGAGGTAATAAATCCAGTTGTTCGCTTCGTGACGACGTGAGAAAAGTAAGGGAATATTCAACGCGCATTGGATGTGGGCAGAAGGAGTAACTATGGCGAATGTGCTCAATTATATATAGGATGAGTGCGAAAAGAATCGATTTTGTGTTCCGATCAAACCTTAATTGGTCCTTAGAAAGATAAGGATGCTAAACTACCAAGCTATATTTTACACTGTTACAGTGTCATTAACTTATATAGGTATATGTTGTAGGTAGGTATACAATAATTTGTAATCATTATTATTTAAAATGTAATTCACATTAGGGATTTACTTTGCCTTGGGTGGTATATATGCGATAATACGTAGTATACTCTTATTGTAACTACATACATACATATATTAATTTTCTATGAAGTATATATAGTAGGTAAATATATATACTATATTGGGGTGTGATACAGTGACGTTCTTTTACCATTTGCCTATGGGTACAGGCATATTGTGTCAGACTGACGTATTAAAAATCAACATGTTGGTGTGGTGGTTTAATTTACATTTTGTTGGTATAAGGTTAAAGCAGCGATGAAATTTCCTATAATCTTCTCAAATGTTACGTATGAGCGTGCCTTGCGCCTGCGTATCTCGTGAAAGTCTGGAACAGTTTATTTTTTTAAAAAAATAACATCATCTCTAGAAAGAAGCTATACTATTACAATCTGGCGTTAGAAAATATACTATAAAAAAAAAAAAAATGTAATGTATTGACACTGGTCGGGGACGATTTACACGTTCGATTATTTCACTTACGTACGGCGTACTTTGTTACAAATTTACAATATATATTATATACGGATGAGCACACGATGATGCAATATTATAGGTATGCCATACGACTATTATCACAAAATGACATTATGATATATAATCATTATTTTAGTATCTGGATACCAGCGTACTGCACATTGCTATCGTCAGCTCGGTGGAAACATTCGTTCGGCCCTAGGAGAACATTTCACGTAATATCTACAACGAATGTAGTATGTACTATGTACAATGTACAAATGTTTAATGGATTGTACGGTGTGATTAGTGGCAGCCGGCTACAGCTAAGTTTATATAATCGAAAGGCCAAGTAGCGCGAGGTTCAATGTCATCGCTGCGACTATACCTGCAGGCTGAAGTTCGTTAGACGGTTGGCTCAGTTCACAGTCCACAGGTTGCATTTTGGTTTTTTTCTTTAAGTTTCATTCCATCAGCCTCCAGGCCTATAGTTATACAACCGTCGACGTAAGTCAACGCGAGAAGAACACCGTATGCTATCCACATCCGTTTGCTGTCTACGATTACGAATATTATCGAACTAGAACTGTCTAAATTTACCTACGTATTTCCATTGATTAAATTATTATATACTATAATAATATGACGCACTCGATAAAGTCATCAAAAGAGGCGAGCGTCATACTTTTACAGTCTAGATGAACAGCGTGAATCATTTAATATTATTATTGTTCTATCTTTGTATTGTTTTATAATAGTAGACAATATAATATAGTGTGATGTTTAGAAGGAAAGGGTAATTTTAAGTTAAAATTATAACTCATACATATTATTGTGATTTATTATAAACTTTGGTGTTCATCTAATATATATTATTTTCTAATTCAATGTTCATAATATTCCATAGAAGTAGGTAATTGACATTCGGGGCCGGAGGAGAAGTACTGGCAACATGGTTCCTTCTCCGGGCCTCGATACCACGGAAAAAAAAGAAGAAAAAAAAGAAAAGGAAATTGACATTATGAAATGTGCACGCATAGTTTGAATTGTACAAGTACTTCAGTTTAACCAAAATGATTTATTTATCGTTGCGAACAATGTTTAATACAATCTTAATCGATGCCTTACTAATTATCATTATTTGTAAGTTTAAACTTTAAAGTAACAACTTTTGGTCCTAATGTACTAAAATCGATACAAGTTTGGAAGTGCTAACTGCTAAGTAGGTATACTTCGACACCTTGCCCTCGGCCAAATTATTCTTGTGGACCACGTACTTACCTGTACTAATCAAAAATCTATGTATTTAGTTTTGTATATATATATTTAAAGTAATACAATACGTAGTACCTATATAATATGTAGGTATGTTATGTATTAATTTGATTACACGTCAATAGATACGTCCATTAGGTCTTGCCATTTTCAGTTACTAGTTTATTCTATATAAATACTAGGAAAACATATTGATACTAATGACTATAAGTTTATTACTGTTCGTATACTTTAGAGATTTATTTTTCATTATTTATTGCTCGTGAGGACTCATTTGGTCATGAAGAATTTAAGAGGTTCGATACAGGCATTAATTTAAGTGACATTTGGAAAATATGTAAAAATAATATATTATACACACATTTATATACCTACCAAAAAGTAATTCAAAATAATTTACAAGTGATCTTATGTCTGTAGTCGTACTGCGTAATTACGATATCAGTATAATAATATATTTTCTATATTATAGAAAAACTGTTTCGTGTGGAAAAGAACTGATAAGGCTACATCTATATGGTTATAAAATCAATTGTTTACCATTAAAATAAGACCATGTCCTCTTCTTTTAATGAAAATTGGATATCTTTCTAGAACTTAATCAAAAGTTGTAGGTATTGATTTCAGGTCGAAAAGGTTTTTAACAAACACAATTATATGCGTGTCATCATCTTAGAAGTAAGTAATTTACGTGTAACACACATCATTTAGTTAAAAGTTGATTTCTTTATGTTTTTACAAGATTTTTAAACACATACAAAGTCCAACTTGAAAGTAATATCTCATGTTGCAGTCATGCAATTTTTTTTTGTTTGAAAAATATACATCGAATCTAATACCACAGGTCAAGTGTAAATCGACTATTGTAGAGGAAATCTTTCCCCTTTGCGCTTCCAGTCGATTATATTATTATTATTATTATTACTATATATTATTATTATTATTATTACTATATATTATTATTATTATTATTATTACTATACATTATTATTATGAATAATAATAATAATGCATTATTCCATTTCGCATTTTTCTATGATATTATGACGTGTAGTATTTTATTTTCGCAAATTTTCGTCTATCCAACTCGCTCTAAAATTATATCGGAACACTGTATTGAACGATTCAATTTGAATGGTTAAAATACGATAGCGAAATTAGATTAAAATTGTTTTTGATGTTGATTATTGATTAGAGGAAAATGACCGTGCTCAAAAGTCACCCTCTGCCGGACTCAAATAACAAACGTTCATCAATACGAATAAGAACGAATCATCGGACTGTGAGTGAAGTGAATTCAAACGCAAAAAGTGCACTCTTTTCACTGTTGTTTGTTAAACGTATAGTATGTGTGTGCATGTGGTTTTGGGGGGGGGGGGGGATAGTATAGAAACGCACGCTTGCGTCCTAAATCAAAGGCAACAAATTCGTCTGGAAAACGACGAGGATTTACCCGTTTTGGGAGATTACTTTTCTGTTTTTTTTTTTTTATTTTTTCCTTTTCCGCGTATACTCGTTTTTTGCTTTTTTCTTTTTTTTTTACGTGATAGTAAAGATTTATTACATTTTCCTCAGTCTGTCTGATAGTTTATTTTTCCCCTTCGTTTTTTTTGCCCAGCTATTATGAGCGCATTGATGCCCAAGTTAGTTTTCTGCACCCCGCGCGTATTACACTCGATTATTATTATTATCGTTTAGCTTAAAGGGGAAATAACAGAGGTTTTTTTCGCGTCGAAATAAAACAAATGTACATTTACGTACGCGCGTTTTATCATCGGCGGCAGAGGTCTATCGACAATATTGTTTTGTGCCACGATGAGAGAACCTATAGCCGGCAGTAATGCATTTTTTTTTTCATTTTCGAGGGGAATTCGATAAGACGGCGATAGTCATTTCCCTCCGGCCTCCCGAACTTTAGCCCTTTTTCTTTCTGCTGTTTCCAATCTTATTCCTAAACTTATGTCGACATTCTTCTTTGTCAGCAGAAACGTATATATATTTTTTTTAAACGGTTTTCTATTGAATTAGCAACGACAAAATAATACGAATTGTATGTCGCCGCGATGCGTAAAAAAAGTCTAACAAAAACACAGTTTTAGATCAACTTTACCTATTGAGGCGCTGAAAGTCAATGTACCTAATATTATCATTTTTTTTTTTACGAAAAAGTCAATATTCTAAAACTAACATATTTTGCATAACTCAGCGTATTGTAGTAGGTAGTGTAGTAGTGTAATATGATATATTATATATGCGTATATCGTTTTAGAGAGTCTATATTGTTGAAACCCAATTAAGACATGTGTCGTATATTGTTGAAGGAAAAAAGTAAACTAAATCGACGTAGGTACCTATATAGATATGTTATCTGACGTCTCGTAAAATAATATATTTTCGTAGTGACGGTGTTATTTCCATCTCTTTTTTTTATACTGCTGTTCGCGCGAATATTACAAACTCAAATTGATTTATCCGTATGGCGAATTAAATATAATTCGCTGGCAAAGGCATACGTACTATGTCGTACCGTACTACGCATACGAAATGTGCTCGAAACTAGGTATACCTATAATAATAGTTTCGCCGAGGAAAGATACCGGCGCGGCGGTGGCGGCTGCCCATAAATCGATTTACGCGGTGAAGGAATGTTTTGCTGCAGAATTCCACACAGACGACTTGGGTGGAAAATTAAATTTGCAAAATGTTTATGTTACTTATCATCTGTTGAATTATACCCTATACTGTTGTCTGTGTGGGGGGGGGGGGGGCGATCGGATATTATTGGGAGCACGTACAACGATATTATAATACTATTATGTACTGCGTAGTGTCAGATTACAACTCTTTATAATAGTTGTTAAACTATTCCGCCTGCACCATTATTTATGGACGGGAAATCGGCGTTCAAATGGTATGGATATTCGAACAAGCCCGTTTGATGAGTATAATACTCATGTAGTCTGTAAGTACCTACGCAATATGCAGTGCCTACCAGTCGACGCGGACGATGTACATTTCCACACCCATATTCCTGCCAATTCCTGCCATCACTCTCGGAAATCCTGCGCAAGTCCCATGGTGGTAGGAATCGGCAGAAATGAACCACTGATTAATATTGGCGTTGGAAAATGTTGAAAAATTGAAATGGTTGGATGTGGGGAAATGTACGTGTGCGGACGACCCAATATAACATCACGCTACGACCAATTAATAGAAGTGCTCAAACAGGGATTTTTCGCTAAGTGGTGTCCCCACTGGTTGTTGTCTCGTACCATTGTACGACCATGGTATATCGACAATTGTTGCAGTTATATTCGCGTGCGATATACTGCACGTTTTTAGACAACGTGTTACTTGTATGTGCGATCGTGTGCAATCAGTGAAACATGTTAGCATATATATTTTGAAAACCTTGAGGCTCGAAGTCAGCGTTTACAGCATATGCCTATCTTAAACCGGGTTTGTGGATGGGGAGGGGAGGGGATATTACTTCAAAGCTTATTACTGCTACTGACTCGTCAGTTTTTCGGATTATACCACCGCTTGTTGGAACTTCCCCAGTCTCCGTTCAAAGTTGGTCAAAGACATTCTTTTCACGTTAAAAAATATATTTCTTTGGTCTCGTCGTGTAGCAGACGTCTATTGTTTTTTCTTCAGAGACGTTCACAGCAATAGAAGCTTTTATTCGTCTATCGGTTTCCGTATGCTGCCAAACAAACCATCCAACCGAAGATGCGCCAGCCGTTCAATAGTTAAATGGTAATTGTGAATGATGTGAGTGATCCATGGAATCATCCACGCGGGGGGGGGGATGAGACAATTGCCAATAAGACGCAAGCTACACTGACATCCAATAGAACCTCTACCGATATATTATGTAGTAAAATAAAATTATTGTCATACTTATAAATTATAATAATTTGAGATTCCAAGAGACTCCGCGCCGCCACTTAAATGGCAAAAGGGTTGAGGCGGTAAAGGTCACGGCCGCTTGTATTATATTATTTTCCAAACACACTACAATGCCGAGCGTGTGCCATGATTATAAAGTCATCATTCCGTATTTCCGTACTCGTCAATAGTGTCGTTCAAGAACCACCGGCGGAGCCTTGAAATAAAAATCTCTACCCGGACGATTATCAATCGACAGCAGGATATATAACGCACTATATATAATACATTCGTAAAATACCACTGCGCCCTTAACCACGACACAGAATTATTATTTCTCATCGCTGTTGCCCGCAGCACGACGACGATGCAGACAGCAGCAGCAATATTAAATTCCGCGAGACCGCCGTCATTGTCCGTCGCCATCCGTCGTGACATGCTCTTTCAATTCGACACGTGGGTGTAAGATTACGATTTGTACACATTATGAAATGGGCCGCAGCTGCGGTTGTGGATTCAGAGGCCACGCGAGTGACTATTGGAAATAAACAACTACATAATATAATATTATAACGTTATGAAAAAAACTCTGATTTTTTTGCTTTAGTTTTGGTAGGTTCTGTCATTGATTAAATGTACAAATATATATTTAATTAATGGTTCTGTTCACCATATAATAAAACCATCAAGTGATCGTTAAAAACGGGTATTTACTAATATTACTGAACTGTTGTTTTTGAGCAAGTTTCTCAAAAATAAGAAAAATTAGTTTTTTAAATACCACTATTTGTGTTCAGTTTTCAATGCTTGGAAAGAAGTCGCACGAATAGGAACTTTTTTATTGCATCATAAAGCTTTAACTAAAAAAGAAAAACACGTACCACAATCAATAAAGCCTTAATAAACCTTTCAAATAGGTATTAAAACATGTTTGTGGTGTGGCATGGTGTACGACGAGTATCATAATATTAATATAGTAAAGTTAAAATGTTAGATATAAAAAAAATATGAGGACATTTTAAGATTGTACCAAAGTTATTGAACGTTGTCAATTAATATCTATTTCATCAATATTCATGTGTACTATTGTAAACCCATACATTTATGTGTTTCTACTGGTTATTTGTAGAGTAAGCATTTTGTGTTTAAACAGAATTAATGCAGCTGCGCTGGACTTTACTCGCCGACGTACGAGGAAGCAATCACAAGTTAGTATTAAGTTAGTATTAAGTTAGTATTCTCATGTATTTGCTAACATATTTTGTTTTTATAAATATTACAGTGGTTAAATTAATTTGCATGTAATTATTTTATAAGTTGGGAAGACGTTCATAACAGTACAGTGAAAATAAAAATACAACGACTGTCGTCTGGCCTTCTTTCAAATTCGTCACTGATTTGATGACCTAAACCAACTGAATTAACACCAATCCTACCGGAACTTTGTAACAGAAAAAAATTACTATTTCGAATGTCCTGCATATATTTTGTCTTCGTCAATACAAATTTAATATGCTTTGTATAATATAATTACACTGCTAAATTGGACGGTGAGCTTGGACACGCCTTATATATCGGAACAAATAGATCAACACATCTCTAGGCACTCAGTGCTTACTTATGAATTCCTAAAAAGAGTGAACATGATAGCTCTTTGGCATCAAACATACGATAATGATAGCCATTTATTCTTGAATATAAGACTTGATGATAAAAAAATTGAATAGAAAATTGATGTAGGTATTTAAATAGGTTTGCAATAATAACGTACTCTGTGTGTGTGAAGCGAGGTAATTTTTCCGAACGATTTTCCAACGTATTTTAATTTGCATTTCTGCCTGCGCGTTCCACTGTAGCGTTGTACCAAACATTTTCACAGCGTTTACCCTAAAATAATTGTTCGGGCTTTCCGATTTATTGTTCAAAGAATTACAACTTTCATTTACGATACCAGGAATCTTTTTTATCACGTCGTCGGTCGAAATCGGTTGAATTTGAATTTTAATTAAAAATGACCCCGAGCAATATTATTTATTTCGTATCGTGTACATATTTTATTTACATAGTTTTTGCTTTATCAAAGAAAATATTTCCATACTTCGTAATATATTTTTTTTTTTAATAGTATTTGCTCATTATTTGAAAAATTACTAAAGGCGACCTTTTTATAAATCTTCTGTCGTGTCCTGATCCCCGACGCCTTTATATTTATTTCTGGTGATTTTTTTGACTGAAATGTATTTAGTTGAACTTGGAAATCTTATCTTAGAAATGCCATTCTCAGCAGCTTTCATAAAAATGTTTAAGCTATGACATTTTTTTTTTTATTTTAAGTGTTGCATGTTATTTATCTAATGACTTTTTGGAAGCTTTGTCTTTGTTTTTAATGAACGTTTTATATTGGTATACGAAATAACATCGGTGTTTTGGCTTTTCCAACGTTCACAGTATATCACGCTGCTGTTCGTAGAAAATTAGAACTCTTTTTTTTGTACGAAATACTTTGAGAAAGACTTTAAAATGTATATATTATCATAAACTTTTAATAAAAATATTCACACTTGCCGATGTCAAACGAAGTTTTAATGAATACATAGTTTGTGGGTCGACATCGTAAATGAAGTATCATTTTATTACGATTTAATAATACGACACACCTTCAATACAATTTATATGTCTGCAGGTAAAACTTAATTATTATTATACCACAGTGGTAGGTTAACTGGTTGTTGCTTTTGAATTATCTTTGAAAAGCTTGTAATATTTTAATTGTTTCATTTTGTTGTTAAATACTAAACAATAAAATAATATTCCATTTATCATTAAATAGTGCACATTAATTTCAATTTTATTTCTCATAAAAAAGGATTGTTTTTTTTTTTTAATTACACTGGAAACTTTTAAATTTGAATTAGTTATTTACTTATTATTATAGGTGTATAGTATATTAAAAAAAAAAATTATTTTAGAATTGTGGCAAAGAGGCGTTTAATTTATTTTGTCTTTAACTCTTAATCAAGTAGTTGGAACCACTACCACCAGTCTCTAATTCAATAACATGTTAATATGTTATGTTATAATGTATTAAGTAACGTAATCAATTGTATAGATATTATAGCACTATAATGTATTAGGTAAGTTATAAGTTATAACATAATAAAGTTGAAATGTGCCATTAAAATACAAAACAAAATTAGCAACAATTACTTATTAGCTATTATATAAGATGTGTTACATTTTAGATTTAGGTTGTTACAAAAATAAATTAATAAATTAATGAATTTAATTTGTTTAATTTGATCTTTAAACTTAACAAAATGATCTAAAATACAAATACAGATAAATTTGCTATCAATTTATTTGTATAATTTGTCTACTTCTTAAGGGGACGTTACAGTGACATTTGTTGTCTTCGTCTTACACGTGCGTAACATAGCAACTTTTACGTTCAGCAGAACACATTTATCTCTGTTGGTTTAAAAATTAGAGCGAGTTTACCTCTTATAAAATATAAAGGTAAGATTATTATCTAAATAATGATATAGGCTTTTTATTATATTTTAATTTTAAAGCGAGTTATGAGAATATTAAGATGTACAAACAGTTTACAATTTTAAAATACACATAACTCGTTTTAAAATTAAAATATAATAAAAAACTTATGTCATTGTCTAGAATCTAGATAATAATCTTACCTTTAAATTGTATGAGAGGTCAACTAGCTCTAATTTTTAAACCAACGGAGATAAACGTATTCTGCTGAGAGTAACATTTGCTATTTATATTGTATACTTGGAATTCTTGAAGCACGAACCAATTTATAGTACTTATATAATATAGTACTCTTATATTTTTATTTTTATTTGTATTGTAACTGTACATAGATAATTCAAAGTGACCACTTACAAATATTTTTAAAATTATCTAAAATAAACAAAAATTAAAAAATTAATACACTTTATGGTTTATAGGTACTTACACTTTAAAGATAACAAGTTGGGCACTCGTCTTAATTTTCAGCTCTTGCAGGATATGTAGCTATGTGATATAATATTGAATATTTGAATTTTATATCGATGATAAATCATTACGATTACGAGTAATACACGGTGAAGTGTATTCCGATATTTGTCTAAACTTTTATTTGACAATTTTATTAATGGTAGTTTTTTGTTGTACTTAGCCGTTAGCAAATCTATAAATATAACATCGTACAATTAACAATTCAAAGTCCCACATTGACTGATTACCTAATATAGTAATATATTGCAGGTGTTTCATGACATTTTCTTTAGTAGTATACATTTAAAGTAATAATATAAAAAAAATCCATGTTCCATATAGTAATATTATATGTACATAAACTATAAGGTTTACGTTGTTCTTAAAAAAAAATACTGCACAAATTAAATAAAACTTACTAGTAACTTAACAAGGCAGCTGCGTGTCCCACAAACTGAACTATGTGTATATTTTGTAAAAATCAACATTATATTTATCTAAATGAGCGACGTAGCGTCTATAAAAAAATGTTCTCTTCACAGCGCTCTGCACTCGAACACTTAACATAGTATTACAATACGAGTGAGAATTATTTCACAAATTATATTTTTTTATGTCACGACTAAAACAAACTGTAATTAATTCGATTAATCAAGTGTTGTTTAATAAAGCAACGTCAAAGGAATTGAAAAAAAAAACGCAAAAAAGTCAAGCTCATTGTTTTCATTAGCTAAAAGCATAATATAATACGGTAAACGGCCAACGGGTGTAATATCGACTACGGTTGACGGCGTAAACAGGGATAAACTGAATGAAAAAAAAATACACATATATATAAATTGGTAAATTATATGAACGAAAAAACAAAGGGGAACTTTAAAAACTTGATACGGGCGAGTTTAATTCTAGTATACAACATAGCCGGTAA
Organism: Metopolophium dirhodum; assembly: GCF_019925205.1. NCBI lineage: Eukaryota > Metazoa > Arthropoda > Insecta > Hemiptera > Aphididae > Metopolophium > Metopolophium dirhodum. The sequence goes on along the minus strand of NC_083563.1, from coordinate 17,003,587 downwards.
GTGAATCATTCCGTGCGTTTAATACGAAATATACAACGTGTGAAACACAACAATTACACCAATTCGCGCAATTATTATAGTGTTTGTTTTCAAACTGCTGTACAGTGATAATTAATAATTTATTGCCGGACACGGGCTTATTAGTAAGCCAAATGCGTAATGAGTGTAGGTACAAAAACTATCTGCTCACTAATTTAATATTATTGTAACGTCATGTGCAGTGTGCCGTACAATGATAATATTATATTATACACAGTTGTGATCACCGATTAGGAATGACGTATAGAACACGCCATAGTTCCGCCTGTATACCTATTATTATCATTTTACCTTTTATTTTAGTGATACTCTATGCAGAATTCGGACATCACCTTCTATTCTAAGGACTGGTATTAAATAGTTTTGTATCAGCTATAAAAGTATTATAAATCATAATATATTAGATATCAATATAAACGATGTTGGCCATTAAGACGTGTCGGTATAATAGAGTTATCACTTATCACCATTAGGTACCTATAATTATGAAATATCTTATCAATTATCTAGACATTTTAATTTCAATTTTTGACGAAATTAAATACCCAAGCCCGAATATTCATTTTATTTATTTTGTTGTAGTTCAAAATTTTGATTCACAGAACTTAAAAATTGTATGTGTCTATGTTATTTATATACTTTTACCAAGGTTAATATTAAGATAATGATTATTGCTACGATCCTCTATTTACACCGTCAAAAGGACTCAAAAGTTATTATCAATAATAAATGATAAAAATATATAGGTACAAAGTAAATAAATAAATATCAATAATAAAATAGATATGTTGTTTTGGGAATTAAAACAAAATGTGTATAATTAACTTACCTTACCTTAATACCATTCGAAATATAAAATACTCTAATGGCAATATTAAACAAGTTTTTATGAAATATAGTCGGCTGACGTCTGTCTTCGATCAGTATTGTTTTTCGTGTGCAATGATTTATCACTGAATTCAAATTTGACACAAACATTTCAGTGACTTACTCAATGACAAGGTACACTCGGAACCTATGTTGTACATCAGATATTATATCTATTAATAATATTTTTTTTTACCAAATAATATACAATATGATATAGGTATCACTATCATGGTGATAAAATGTATTTTTAAATAATCACTACATAAATAAAGTTATAAATAAACAAAATCTGCAAAAAGAAAGTATAAAATAAGTTATATAAAAATAGAACACAATTATTAGTAAAATGATTGTGGCAGATATTTTAACAATGAGATGGATCATATTATAGAATCTCTAGGAAACGGGTATTAATTGAAAGGAAATAAGTTCAATAAGACTTTTCTTACATGGTATATTGTTATTGGAAAGACTTATGCAATGAAAAACCGTCATAATCGATTTTTACAAAGCAGGCACAATATACAGGAAAAGGATAATCGAAAAAAAATGGACGAGGAAAGGAAACTTACGAACGACGAATATAAAAGAAATACAATATTATGTTTTGTTAGAGATGGGATTTGATTTGGAATATCCAACCCAAATACAAATAATAATAAGAAGATGTAATTTTTTTTTTTTTTAACTGATAGAACAATTATAAGATTTTCAATTTCAATTATTTGATCTAATTGTGATTTCAACCAGATAGGGTATAGGTATTATTTATAATGTCAAGCGGATTAATACATATAATATATTACTTATTACTGTAAAAAAAGACAAATATTATTGCAAACATTTAAATTAGGCAATTCAAACAATATTTTGCGCATGGAGTTTTTGATAAACATTTTAGGCGACCGATTATTTATCAAAAGTTTATTACCGTCTATAAGATTTGTGTTTTATTAGCGAGTTTCATAAAATATAATGGCTAAACATCCGTTTACGCGCATGTCAAATTTCTCGATTTTAGAATATAAAAGCTGAAAGTATCTTCCACTTTGTTGACTATTATTACAGCGAGGGTCGACAAACATCTGATTTCATTACATACTTCATAGATAAACGAATATATTATAATATACGATATTTTTATATTATTATAATATTATGTACCTATTATACGCAATACGTCATTATGTATATATTTTTTGTTTTACGGAATTCGAATAACAATATTTGCGTCCATCCCCCCCCCCCCCCCCTCGGGGTTAAATCTGTACGACGAATGTGTTATAGCAATATTACTATGATATATTATACATAAAATATTATTACATATTACAACAATAATAATATTATAATAGTTGGCTTATAATTCCTGTACAGGCGATGCCACGCGCGTTTTAGAGTCTGTTGGGGCCGTGGCCTCGCGTTCTCACCCTGGACGGCTCAGTCTCTATTTTAATCGCATCGCGAGTAAAGGGTAGAAAAGTTATTAATTGGAAGTGCATATAATATGGCTGACGGGCGGTGGCGGAGAAATGGGTGGACTGGGCAAGAGGCGATTAATAATTTACCGCCCGAAAACCTTCCCGCGTGCTCGCTGTACTGAAACGAAACTGCATTATAACGTCTACCTACGTATTGTATACAATATATATATATATATACACATGCATTATCATATACATGGCAGCCGAACGTACCCATATTATATGTATTGTATTATAATATTATTATATACGCCGGCAAATTAGTCGACCTTTGCACTGCGCCGTATAATATCATGTGTAGTGAAACGAGCGATGATATTTTCGAAAACATGTGTATAATATTACTGTTGTTGTTTAGGCGAGGGGATAGCAAAAATAAAAATTCTCTCGCGACCGTAAACACTAAAAATCTTATATCGCGTGATCGCATTATTATCATTATATGGCCGTCGTATATACGGCACATCTCACCGGAGGGGGCCTAGCCGTATGTTATATACCTACACATATAACGATAATATAATATAATATTATATGTGAAATATGCTGCGGCGTCTTCACACCGCGGGGGTGGAATGGGTGGCAGAGCGGTCGCAGTTAATTGACTTTGGTTCTGTGTTATTGGACCATGACCCACAGAAAACGAGGGAAAAAAACGCGGTCGTAACTCATCGCGAGTATATGGGTTTTTAAAAGATCCAATTGTTTTTCTCGTTTATTATCGATCCCGCCGCCGCCGGTGGTGGTCGCGCTCGTCATATGTATCTATATAATATTATGCCGTACAGAATATAATGTGTACGAGCGCATATACGAAATAATAATAATATATTGCGCATATTACACTCCTCTGGGTCGTAGGACGAGAAAAAACTAATAACAGATATTATATACCATTGTTTATAAACAATATAACGGTGTATAACAGTGTACAGGATGATTCCGCGCTCACGCCATTTTTTCTTCGTGCATTTGTTCAACATTTTCAACTGTCGAGTTTACCTACCTACCTGCTCTTTCAAACGATAACTACCCACAGGCCATAGAGGTTTGAACGATCAGTTTTGAGTCGTTAAACTCTGCAGTGTACCGCAAAGGATAACGTGTGGAAAACCGAAAACGTGATTTTGAATAAGCGCATCGTTAGAGGGAAACCGCCGTTCCAACTTTGTTGAGCATGCCAAGCGAATCGCTACGTATAATATAGAAACCTATAGCCGTTATATTATATTATATTTACACGATTATTGAGTTTTTTTCTTATCGATATTTTTACTTTTCTCTGACTATTTTCTAGACACAGCAGGTACTTGTGTAACGCGCAAATATACGCCAGGTATCTAAGGAATATAAATTTGCTACTGATATTCTTACGAGCATCCCACCCCCCCCCCCCCTCCTCGCACTTCTTACCGACACGCTCCAGCAAATTTTCCTCGTTGTAAACTTATTAAATTTCTCATACTTATTAGTTTTTACGCGTAGGATATTACTATTATTATAATACTATGCAGTAAACCTACCTATATAAGGCGGGTTTAATTAAATATTTATTAAAAATCACATGACATAATAATAATATACAACACAGCAGTTCCATCGAATATTTGTGAATTTTAATTAAATAAAAAATTTAATTTTTTTTTACTTCAGATACAGATGGTAAAAACGCATTCCGCCTAAGTTGAACTTTATAAATCCTTTGTATTATAATATAATACATTTTATCGTTCATGCGACGAACTACTTTAGTCAAACCTATGGCTTCCAAAGTTCCCCGAATACATATTATATTAAATAATTATTTTGCATAAGTACCTATTGTTAAAAAAAAATTGCACATCTTGCACAAACAAATTAATTTATTAATATTTGTTGAAACTATTTTTTTAATATTCAATTTCGGAACAAGCCCGTTATCGTAAACATATTCGTCAAGTCAAGCTGATAATATTACAAGGAAACTTGGGATGTGATAAGTATAAAAATATAAGTATTGTAATTACGGCTATACAAATATATCAAAAGAGTAAGAAATCAGGTGGCCGTTTATTGTACGTGAATTCGGACGGGTCGGACGAGTAGGGCCATGTGGCTGGCGCACGTAATTATATACGTCAAAAATTCAATTTGCTCGTTTTGTTATTATTATTATTTTTTTTTGTATTTTTCCAAACCTTTTGTCATTCCAAGACATCTGATGTCAGTCGGTTTTGGCTTTGAAAAATTGTTTTTCTCTTTCTTCAGTTTCTTTTTTTTTACACTTTTTTCTCCGCTGCCCCAAGACCCCTTAATATACTGTTCTTCATCCGGTCTTTATCGCTCGGTTCTTCCGTTTTACCGTCAACATAATGATCGGGTCCGACGGTATAGTTACGAAATATAAGGGAACGTAAACATTTTTTTTTCTTCTCAAACGAGTGTATATTTTTGCATATTAATGAACAAATCGTATTAAGCAAATTAACTTTGATTCTTTATTTCTCGTACGTCCATTAAAGTTTGTAGAATAAAGTAAAACTGTAAAGCAATAAAAAAAAAAAAAAATCGAATGTAGACCCGATATTGGAACAAATAAACGTATTGGAAGAAACGTGTTTTTTTTTAACTATTATTACTTTCGTTGGAGAAATATTAATCAACTCGCTTATATTATTATTTATAGTATTCGAGTGAATCAATTTTTATTAATATTTACTATACAATCTTAAAACTAGTTTAGCTTTAGAACTAATTTTATATTTGGAAAATATCAGAGTGGTGGAGTGGCTACATAACAAGATTTTTAAATGGACAATATTTTCAAGAATTTAACCTGGGAAATATTATTTTCGTATTATTTGTAATAAACTTAGTATGCAAATTGTTGGTAACAATTTTTAAAATTAAACAAACTGTATTAATATTTAATGAAGTTTCCATAACGTAAATCGAAAATTGAAATTTTTCCTAAATTGTAAAACACACAAGTATTAAATTTAACGTTTATTTTTGATAAATATTATGAATAATAAAACCTGTTAATTAATATTTGTATAACATATTTTATAATACTAATTTCAACGTGTTTTTATAACTCCGGGGTCTGGCCTATGTCATAATAATGTAATAAAGGTGTTTTTCAAAGACCGTCATCAGTAATTTATTCATGTATAAATAAAGAAATGATTTATGCATGTGACTCGATCAGTGAACTGTCTAAAAATTTCAAGGCAAGGTGGTGTACGTGTACAATTGGATCTTAATTCGCGTACATCAGGGACATAATAGTTGGCTAGATATCAAAACTTAGAAATAGCGGATAAGTATGCTTTCCACGATGTGCTTTTGGTTCTACGTGCTAGGCGACGAGGAGTTGTTCAACGGGTCTTTAAAAAATTAAATAGTCCCTTATACATTAGTTAATGGTTATATAATATAATTATGAATGATTTGTCAAATATATCTTGTGTTAGGGAGACAGGAGTCGGACATTATTGTTTCGGGTTGTTTCGTTCTACTATACAGTTATTATTTCAATATAAGAGATCTATACTGTACATACCAAATATGACAATATTATACAATATAGACTATTTTTATTTTATTTTTAATAAATTAATTATTATTATTGTTATTGACGTACACTGGTCAAGAAAGACATTATAAATTCCAAAATGACAACTTAATTTGAATGACTATAATAATTAACAGTTTCGTTTATTTGAATAAATAGTAATAGTAGGTATGTACCTAGGTAAGTATAGTATGACCTAAGTGGCTAAGTCTGATCACTCACTGAACACCTGGATTTAGTTCTTCACACTTTCAGTATTTTTTATATGATATGAACGAATAATAATATAGGACATAGGGTAATTGTACGCACATATGATAAGAAGAGACGGGAAGCACAGATGTCCAAAATCCTATCTGAGTTCCTCAATCACAGTTACACCGGATCATTAATACTTTTCATCAATTATCAGGATATCAAGATATCTAACTCCTTCTAAGTTGGTTAGAACTGTACATCTTATAGATAAGTAATAACCTTATAATTTATTATGCTCCGAAATTAAAATGGTAGGTAGGTAGTTCTATAAGGAGTAACGAAATAAAAAAAATATTAATTTAAATTTAATAAAACTAAATATTTCAAAGTTTGTGATAGTTAATAAATATTAATCAAGTTGAAATAAAATACATTATTTTAAGAAAAGCATCTATACATAATTTTTACTGCGCTCATCAAGTTCTAGCATAATATTTAATATAATATAAAAACCAATAATTAATTTCTGTTATTCTCATTATAAAAATTATAATAAAAACTAAAATAATAATTTTTGGATAATTATAAACCAATAACAATAGTAATAATTTAAGTTGGAATTTATGAATGGAATGTCAAGAAAATTGACATTACATAATCTCTGTCATCAACAATTATTCTGAGATAACCGCATAACGTTTGCATGAGGGTTTTCGACAGTTATAATTATTGCTTCTATATTAGCTTCCTGTAGTCAATTCATGATTGACTACATGTGATTTTACTAATACAATTGTACCTATGTTTCATGAATATGCAGAACGTTTTTAGGAAATGTGAACTAAACATGTACATCTTCAAATTAATGTGATCAGTACACCAACTTGGCTTAGCTTAGCATAGACTAGTGATTGCACATTGAAGGTTATACAATACATATTTTGTTTACAAACCGTGATAAATAGTTATATTAGTGGTCTGCATGACTGTATGTGAATATTTTAATTATAACTTATAAGTTACTAAACGTACTAATTGCACCTACTTAGCTATGTCGATTTACTTGAATCTATATTATATACATTTACGATTATGATTACGTTTTAAAAATATAGATGCAAAAATAGTCAATTAAAATAAAGCTGGTTCAATTATAATTCAAATAAATTCCATAACATAGTTGGGTAATTACACCATTTCAATTGTAGTATTTTACATTGAATTAGATAGAAGAACAACTCAGAGATACTTTACAATATCTGTATATATAAGTCATGAACTGAAAATCTTCTACTTCAAATGTGAGTGAAAATCGTTTTTCACGTGTATAAGTGTATAACGCTTACAATGATTTACAGGCAAGTTAAGAATTCGACATTCTTATTTTGTGATTGGATATGTCATATTGATGCTCGTATTTAATAAAATATTGCAGTCTTTATGACCTACTGGGCATTGACACAAAATAAAAAAAAACGAAACAGTAAGTAAAAGTTTAAAAAAAAAAAATCGCTGTTCGATTTTATTATAACGTCTTGTAAGACGATAAATATATTATGATAGTATATTGTATGCGAACTGAACACATTTGGCTAACATGAATATGATATAGCCGTGGCTATAATTGGTACTTGACATCTGGTAAGTGTATTAGGAATTTCTCATTTTTTATATTGCATTCTGCTGAGAATTTATTTAAAAACAACTGTTATACATCGTTTTACATCACACCAAATGTCAACAGCCAAATAGTGTTGGCTATAATACGTGAGTTAAACATAATAGTAAAAAAGTGGCACAGCGGATGTTTTGACACATGGTCATTTTTATTGAGCTGTAAAATAAAAAAATATGTTTTCAATTTTTAGTATCCTATAGAACAATAAAAGCTATACTTATAGAATAATCGATTTGGTTTGAAAGGACTTAAGAAACACTATGTTGCATCATTGTGAAACAATTTTTACACAAAATATAAACAACTTTCTACCTCCTAACCTACCTATATATGTTATGGATGAAATCTATATTTTATAAGCACGTTGAAAACTCAGACAGTACAATATTATACATTGTTGTATAAATATTGACTAATATTAATGTAAAAAAAAGGTGGGCAAGTGGATGTCGCTCTGCTGTACAGTAGGTTACAAGTGGGTCACTGTAATGTATGGTGCTAAATTTGAATTCGATGATATAATATCATTGTATAAGAAAAACGATTCTACGCGAAAACGGGCAGTCAGCCTATGGTTTTACTAATATATTTGATGATATTATTGTAAATAAAGTAATTTATAACTTATTTACGTGGAACCTTGTTTTAAATTTTCAATCCTTAGCTATATAATTTGAACATTTTATAAATTTGTAACACCAAAATAATTATTAAATTTTAAATTTGATACATTTTGTCAAAATTTGAACTTTAAATCCTTATAAAAAAAAATTGTGCCTATGTGTTTTCCATATTTTTCAACTGCTATTGTAAAAATATATCAGGAGCCTGGCATTACATTTTCACGCAACAAATAAAATGTTATTAATATTTATAGAAAAAAAACAAAAAAATTGAAAACTGACAATGTCCATAAGCAGCTCAAAAAAAGTCAAAATATTTTAAAATTTTATGGTGTATAGCAAATGAAAATAGAAACATTCAGTAAGATTTTCATGTATCTACAGTGATTCGTTTTTGAATAACAAAACCGCTACATGAGTAATCGAGTGAATATTCAATATTGTGAAAATATGAACTTAAAACGCTCGTAAAAATTTAATTTGACTTTCTTATAGACATTTTTTTCTTTGATGTAGGTAGATAATCTTATAAGGAATCTTGTATTACATTTTAAAATCTAAGATTTTAAAGTGAAAAATTTTTATGAATTCTGAACTCAAAAATTACAAAAATAATTTGGTAATTTTCGTGATTTTTCCATATTTTGTCAATTTTTGAACTTTAAATACTTATAAAAAAAAACTGTGACAAAGGATTTTTAATATTTTTCAAATGTCATTGTAACAATATAGTAGGAGCCTTGTGTTAAATTTTCAAACTTTTTTACCCAACAAATAAAGTTGTATTGACATCCTTAGGAAAAAAGACTAATAAAATTGGAAACTGAAAATGTTCCTAATTAGTTCAAAATAAATCAAAATATTTTGAAAATTTTATCGTGCATAGAAAATGCTAATATAAATTACTAGAGAAAATTTCATGTGTATACGTTTATTTGTTTTAGAGTTACACCAAAAACTAAAATCGATTTTGTGAAAAACCGATTTTGCGTAAATATTCCCGTTTTTCCTTAATTTTTATGTTGTTTTTCCCGGCGCTTTTGAAAACTATTGGAAATTTAAAACTTTGACCCCCCCCCCCTCCAATGCACCATTGGACAAGATACTGAAGTTGAAAATCCAATCATTATTTCGACTGCTTATCGTGTACACAGCTACAAAAAAAACACATATCATTGTAAAATTGTAAAATCAATACCTACATCGTTCCACTCAGAATCTAATAATGATCGATTATTGTCAGATTGTTACTATCATACAGGTTTGACTATGGAACCTATTACAGAAATATCCGTGACCTGGAAAATACCGTGTTGGCTTCACTATAACAGTATTTTTGCAATTGGTTAAAATGATTCTTTAGAGATGTAGGTACTCGAGGAAAACAGTTTCGGTTAAATGTATACATTTCTTATTTTAGTCCTTTATATTTATGAATGATTTATGTTCAGTATCATTATCCGTAATAAAAGAGTTACTTAAAACCATGGGTTAATTTGTTCCTTTAGTTTTACCAATATACTAGTTGTATCTCGTTGGGTAACTTCTTTGCACTCTTTCAAGTCTGTACTCATATGGGTGTTCTTTTGGCTTAATAACATTCGTGGAAATATTTACTTTCGTATCCTCGACAAATTTTTCTAACAGAATTTTACAAAATTTAGTTTACATATTTAAATAATGAGAATTCTATAGTATTATGTTCATATTCAATTCATATATTTGTTGACAAGTGTAAATGGTGTTGCTAATTAACCATCAACATGAAATACTATATATAGTAAAGATTTACTGATTTACTTGTAACGTGTGCAACTCGTATATATGTTTCACAATAATATACAAATCATGTTTGTACATATTATAATCAACTATTTAAGTTTACAACAAACATATAGCAATTTCTATTTCTAATTAACTAATTTACATAAAAAATATCAGAATTTTCCTGTTAAAATTATACTTTTCAAAAAACTAACGTTAAACTGTAAATAACAAACAAAATACAAGAACCTCATAAAAATAACAACAATTTAAAACTTAATTTCAAATATTTTCTGTAATTTTGCAAAATGAATGACTTCAATGATTACTTTGATGAAATATCTGTTTATGTATACAAAAACAACATAATAATTTTTTTTCAAAACTTTCCGAGAATATTTAGTAGATTATATTTTATTAAAAGTTATAGCAATCATTACAAAAAACTACATTTAAAAGTTTACAATATTACATAAAACTTTTTAATTTACATCAAATCATTTTAAATTTTGATTTTATAAAAAAAAAAAAAATCGCAAATTCAATATTTTATTTGATAAGTAAACAAAATAAATTAAAATATATTCAACAACTGAATACCCTGAGGATGTTCATTAAAATAATAATAATAAAAAAAAAAACATCTTGATATTTTAAAGTATAAAAAAATTATAGGTAGTAATTGTTAGAACTTTTAGGTAGTTTTACGTCTGCAATATTAGATATACAAATATTTATAACAATATAATATAAAAAATTGTAGATATTATAGAAAAGAGGTAGGTACTTGTAAATATTACATATTAGTTAATTTTTTATCAGAGATGGTTTAATATAAATAATATTTAGTCTTAAGTTTTATGTTTATCTCATTTCTGTTGCTAATAAAAATTATTTACGAATAAAAAGTATAAATCAAAAATTCAAAATGTTCATAAAATTATAGAGAGGTTGAAATGCAAAGACATTTGTTGATATTTGATGTCTCAAAATAATTAAATACCATTTTTAGTTCATTTGAAAACCAACTCAGTGCACATATTATGCGGAGTGACTTCACTATTTTCTTTGGCCTGGTGTAGATTCTTAATCTAACTGATATTAAGTCTACTCTACCTTGTAAGTACAATACAGTTTTGGTAACACGGCGTTGTAGATAGGCAAATTAGGTACATCTCTTTTTTGAGTACAACTTTTTATTGCAAATGAAATCGTAAACACACGTCAAGGTGTGTGATCATATTCTATACAACTTATGTAATTTCAGATGCACACACCCATCAAACAACTATCGTTTTATTTATTATACAAGATTACGAGAATCTGAAAATGTATTACGAAAATCTAAATTTCGACTTGGTAAAATTAAGAAAATTTTGAAATTACATCAAATCCTGATAATTTAAAACTAATTGAAACATTTATGCCTCTATTCGTATAATAATAATATGCAATCAAAAGTAAAAATGGCATTTAAAAAAAAATCTCCCGTGTGTAAGTGAGTGATATAAATTTGAATGTTTCCCAAAATGTGTGTTTTAAACTTTTAACGTAACCAGATTAAAACTAAAGAAAAAACCAACTGCACATTAATTTTGAAGATCTTCACATATATAGGATAATTTTTAACTTAACGCACTGTATACAGAGATAGGTAATGACTAATAAGTAATAATATGTAATATACCAATGCAATCATAAGTTGTGAATAATAATAACGACAAGTAGAAAAATCCGAATAATTTTTTTTTTCATTATATTAGATTATAATAAAATAAAATACATATTTTTTTTAAATATGAAATGTTATTTTTTTCTCACGTTCCATTTGACGTCGACCGGAAATGATTTTCTATATTTTCTTCATTATTATATAATATAATATATTCTATAGATACCTATAGAATTTCGTTTAGTATTTATAATTGTTATATGAATAACATATTGCTACCTCCTATCAAAGGTATCGTATTCAAATATTACATCGTTATCTCTATATATGGAGAGAGAATATCTGAAGACGTCAGGAAATAGAAGCTCTCGATATATCGACAATGGTCGTCGAAGCGTACGTAGTGTCAATAAAGATCGGTTGGGTATTTATTATTTTAAAATATTATGAATTATGATTATACTATAGTTATATATTATGATGTTCATTGTATGACGTTGAGGTTTGAACGTCCAGGAATCGCATGCGACCATTGACTACGGTGACACTTTGGTATAACTTATATACTAATGCTTTAGTCAGTGCGACGTCAATCAAAATTTCTGTGTTATTGTATTCGACACGATTAAGTAATCAGATGTACGAGTGGCGATTCGTAGTGACACCGCCATGACCGTCATGCCGAATTATGCCGAGGAGTATTTGTGGAATGGATCGAATCCAAACCGCGCACAATGGCTGACATTTTGGGAACGTCGTCGTCGTTTGTCGCGAACAACGTTATATATTATTATTATGTATACATTATAGTATAATATATATATTAGATAATACGTACAACAGTTCTCGGGGGGCCGTCAAAGTCCTGAGTGGTCTGCCGTATTGCCCGACGTATTGTGTATGCGGCCGTGGTGGAGACGGAGAGGATGCTATCGGCCAAGGAGAATCATCGGAGCATAATGGGTTGTGGAACAATTATTTATGGCGAACATCGAATGGGTCGACGTGCCCGGCCGGCCGAGTACCTCTTCTTCTGCTCGACGTCAACGATTAGTGCCACACTGCGTGTGTAATAATAATTTATACGCGTATAATAAATTATAATTTACCCCCGTTGTTGTCCACTATACCGTCCACCCTTGGCCGCGAATCGTGGACGCCGGCCGCTAGCAGCTATTGCACAACACGCCTCCCACACCACCCACCGAATTACAAGGGGCCCAGACGGTGTTTGGGAAATGACAATGTTATTGAAATGTTTTGAGAACATTTAAACAATATTTTCTTCTTTAGAATACCTACGTCATTTTCAAAACGATCCTGGAATATTTCGGGAACATTTCCAAATGCTGTCTGCGGAGTGCAGTGGGGAAGAGGTCCGACACCCTGAAATCAAGAGAATTATATCACTGCAGCCTAGCGCACTCTTCCCTCTGGACTTTTGGAATATATACTATATAGTATTGGTCAAGGCGAGGGTGGAGAGGACATGCCAAGAAAAGTGGTAGTCATCATTTTTCACGGCAATTTTTTTTTTTCTACACGTGTCAACCATTTTTTGAACAGCTAAATTGGACGACTTGTATTTTATAAACTCTTCGAACTATGCTGAGTAATACAGTATAGGAATATCAGAATTAATCAAATTAATAGGTTTATAATACAATAGTTGTACCTAGCGTTACAACTGTGTTTTAGTTTTGGCAGATTAATCGTAACAATATAATATATATATTGAACAACCACATAACTTTATATTAGTATACATAAAAAATGTGTATGATTTTAATATGCAAATATCAAAATGAATTATGTTGAAAACTCGGAAAAACGATTTATTATTATCCTTGTTTCGTTATCTCTATAACCTCTTTGCAATGGTTAAGTCACTAATATATAAATATAGGTACTAATATAACATAGCTTATGTACGTTTTGGAATATAACTTAGGTATACATACTATAATACTATAATATGACGATTTTGGGTTATTCATCAAACTTTCCGACGATATTTTGTCATCGATGTACATTACAACCGCTAAGATATAACTATAACATTATAATATAATTAGCTTACGTGTATGTTTATGATAATTTTTATTTAATTAAGTAGATCCCTGATTTATTGAGAAGTGACTTTGGTAAAGGTCATTGAAAATTAAGTTTTGCAATATATCATAACATGCAAATAACTCATAGTTGGATTCTTTCAAATAATCATTATGGTAAAACACACATACATGATAGCTTCGTAAAAATAATCAAATAATGCTTATTGAAATTTTTAAATTCACCCAGTCATAAAATTATTATTTTTATTTTTTAATCAGATTTATCAGACTGTAAAGTGAGTTATACTCATAAATTATAAATTATGATTTTACAAGGCTTATTAGTTATTATGTTTAAAAATAAACTTCAATATAATTATAAAAAATAAAAACTTATAAACCAAATTTTAATAACCAGGAGACTGATTATTAAATAAAATTATCTTGTAAAAAAAAAACTTAACATCTTGTGAATACAAATACGATATAGGTAGAGAATAAATTTAATTAATCTATTCTTACTCGTTACAACATTTAATTAATATTGATAGTCATGACTTGCCTTACGGAATACGGGACAAGAGAGAACTTGTATTATCATAAGAGTGTTTCATTTAAGTCTATAGATGCCCATAAATTGTTGAATGTTTCATTGCATCGATTCAATTAATCCATTCTCGGTGTTCATAAAATTATCTTTAAAAATATTTGTTTTATGAGTTGTTTTACATGGTACTGCAAAAACCACGGTTGAATACAATAAAAGGTAATATTATAAAAAATGACAAGCTCAGAAATCAATAGATCTTAGTGATTTAATAGTCTCATATTATTATGAAAACAATCATATTATTATAATATAAATTCGGACATTTCACACAGTTTTCATATAATATGACGTAACTATGATATTATGTAAGTTTATAATGGTTGTATTTTGACTAAATCAATATCAATTGTTATCTTAAAGCTGAAACGCTCAAATGTTAAACTTGTATTGTCTTATATCCATAAACTATCAATATGCAATCACCAATCAATACGCCACTTAAGTTGTACAAAACTGGAAAAATACGATGTACACGCTAGCGTTATTGTAAACCCAGACTGGAATGATAGTTTTGAAGGTACCATTTCACCTATAAGATAATATGTACTTGTTCAATAGTTTTATTTTTGTATTGATCTAAGTGCGAAAAAAATGCAAAATGTACTACACTGGAAATTGGACGCACAATTAAAATGAAGTATTTAGTTATCTAGATATTATATTATTAGAAATTATAATATTATAATATGTATATGCGTAGGCATATGTAAATGTAATATGTATTATATCGTGAAGTTATGTGAACGTTTGGGACGATTGGTTCCATACATGATAGTTTATTTAACGATTCATAAATTAACTCGTTCATAAAGACATTGTGATGTTAATTATTTTCTCTCATATTTAGTCACAATAAGTTATTGTTGTATTTATATGTAATTTTGTATATTTATATGTTATTACTTTGTTTAAAAAAAAAATTCGGATATTTTCTATAGTTACTCGATGCAATTTGATCGTCCTGCCATATGATTATTCTAGAATGTTTCCTTATAATATAATATTATAATGTTAGTGAGTTATTTCTTTTCCGTCCAACCTGAAAAATCATTTGAAATCAGTTCATAGAATATTAATATACGATGTTTGTTTTTCCGACTTGTAGGTCGTGGGTTTCATATTCAACACCTTATTGTTTTTCGTGGAAAACTGCGTTATATATCTATGGCATCTACTGAGAGTTCATCTACTAAACTAATTAAAATGCCAACGCCTGCCATTCTTTTCACACCCACGCCCCACCACACCCTATTACCGTCACTCACTGACCGATGGAGCACTACCGTACGACATCACTGGGTGTAATGGTGATTTTTGTCTTACGGAGAGCTTTTATCGCTAACTTAGTTATTTCTGACGAAGCTCCTTATTAAAAAGATTGCTCTTTTTCTTCGTTTTTATTTTAGCTTTCTCAACAAAACATCCGACATCGTCCTCGTTCATTATTTTATAATTAAATTCAAAATTCTTTTGTTTATTTTTTACATTGGAAATAGTTAAAATTGCTAAATTTATTATTAATAATAACGGCAATACAGAGTATTCATTTTAAGAAGAGCGGCACCTAAAATCTGTCAGAGATTAGGCACAACTCAGTTTACATACACGGAGACGATGACGTCACAGTTGGATCTCGCATGTGTAGAAGACTATAGCTTAGGATTTAAATGGTAAAGTATAAAAATTGAATTTAAACAGTCAATATTTTAATTTTGTTATGTTAGCAACAATATTAATAGTTATATTTTAACCATTGCAAGTTGTTTAAATAATTTATTAATATGTCTACAAAGTATACGAACTTTATGAGTTGATAATTACTTAGAGAAAACTTTAAGAAATTCTTATCTAAAATTCTTAACATATAAATTAAATATAATACAGTATCTAATTAGTATACCTAACTTTAAATCGTGATTAAAAATTCTATCATATAGGTAAAGGTGCAGGTTTTTCACACGTCTCAATGTCTGACAGTTATATTATGTCTACATGTAAAAGTAGCAAAACAAATATGAAATAATACAAGATAATATTATTTGATCGTGATTATTACAAAATAAAAACACTCGTGAAGAAGCTTTAAATGTTATATGACTATTGAGTTATAGGCCATTAATATTTAATACTTATTGATTAAAACTATAATGTATAACATATTTTGGATGCATTGATGAATGATGACGGAGGGGGAGGTGGTGGATCCGTGATAGTTGTAATAAGATTCGGATGAAGATTATATGTCATATTAGTAAGTTAGTAAGTACATAGAATGGAATTAATTTATTATTTTGATGAAGCTTTAAAATAATGATAATATGGATAACTTGTATTTTTTTTACACGGGTAGTTGGTATTGAGCTATGCCATTTTGACAAGAACTATAATATAATGTACTATTTTGTCTATAATATATTATTATCATATTATTATGTATCTAGTAACCATAAGAATATATTTATTATGGAAATATTTGGAAAATATATTTTTCATCAACAACTACAAATAAACATAATACATTTATTATCATAAGCATTTTAATGTAAAATGAATGGTTTTATTTTACAAATACATATAATTAAGTATTAATTAATTATACGTCTTGGATTAAATTATTGCTTATCAAAAATAAAAATTACTTTATACCATTGAACATAATAATGTATAATATGGGCATGCTTATAATAATACAATAAAGTATAATTTTAAAAAGTATGCACATGCACGAACTGTGTTCTATATTCGTACGTATATGTTCTTGATATGGACGATATTTAATATAACTTTAATATTGCAATTTTCATTGTATTTGTTTGGTCGAGTAAATATTGATTGAGTATATTTTATAATAATATAAGCTTATAAACTGCTCTTCGGTAGCAAGAAAACTCTTTTACTGCGTCATTATCTGTCAACTTTGTTTTTCTACCGTGAAGTCATAATGGGAAGTGTGTCACAGCATGGTTTCCCAGCGATTCACCAGCACATCAGCAGTACCAATACTATCGTCTTCTTTATATAGTGTTACGATAACATAACGAAGACTATTCTGGAGAATTTTTGTCTCGTTGGAAATCAGATAACCGGCAGTTTTCACAAAATATACGCTTCTGGTGAACGCCCTCTCCCCCCTCCCCCCCCAAAAAAAACTTGTATATATCATATTATTATGATAATACTATACCTATTAATAATAATATAATATATACACATATACACATTATACACAAACCACAAAATTTCTACACCGGCTAGGTTTTACGTTTAAAAAAATTATGGATGTATTCATATTTTAAAATCGTAATTTATATTGCCCCGCGTCTCGAAAACACCCTCTGCGATCATTTATTTTTATTACGAGTTCGTGGTTTTATGGTTATAGACTATTTTTTTTCTCCTCCGCAAATGGCAAATGGTGCACACATATTTTTTGCAACTTAGCAGCAATAGGTTTTTGCCTTGCTACTTCGAATTTCCTCACTCAGCTCTGACGTTTTTTCAAGCAATTTTTCTTAGTTTCCGTTTTTTGCTCGGTTACGCGAGACAGTACAGTTAAATTTTAAACTCTATAATAGGTAATTACCGTCTCCCATATTCCTGCGAAGTAAGTACAATATTACACATTTTTTTTCCGATCGGTAGAAAAACTCAAAAGGTTAACCTAAATGTGACACCTATACAAAATTAAAACGTAATATCAAATGCATTTTTAAGTGGTAATTTTCATATTTCTTTAGATACGCCGCTGAATTCCATAAACAAAATAACATGTTTTTCACAATATGTTTATCATTTCTTAGAAATCATTTCAGTGACAGAAGTGAGACAATATTGTCTACTAATGTCCAATACGAATCTTTATATATTTATAAAACAGAATGCAGATAATATAAATATATTGTTTATGGCATGACGCCGTGTGCCGTAAAATCAATACTCTTAAATCATACCCTTACCCATATAATATAATAACTTATGTTTACTAGTTATGACTTATAGTATATATTATGAAGTAGGTGCATAAGAATATATTATGATGGTCCAAAGGGACAGTTTGATAATTCTAATCTATGGCTTTAAATAGATTGATGAATTAAAAAAAAAACATTTGATATAAACAATTCTGTTCAGGTATAACTACGTAATCTTAAATTATGCCTATTCTAAATGTAATGTTTTAAATATAATATAATGTGTCATTCTTTAATTCTACATTTTGTAGTAAATATTGTTACTTTTTAAATTTTAAAAATATATGAGTTGATTTTTAAATTACCTTCATTAATATTATTTTTTTTTTTGGTTAAAATGGTATATAATTATTGCGTTTGCTAAACTATTTAAAATAAAGATAATGAAGACGTAACGTTCAAGAAATGATTTAGCAGTTTAAAGTTCCGGTTTTCTGGTAAGTAATCAATTCCTTAAATTGTTTTATTATTCCAAACCATACTATATTTTATCAAAATTAAAATCCTAATGGCATAATGTACAATTAACATTAAAATATTACATTTTAGTTATTTTCAAATAATTTCATTCACGTTCAACATTCAAAAACGGGAAATCCATTCTAGTACGTTTCTCAATTCGTTTTGAATACATAATAACATACTTATTATAATCTACGTTAAATAAAATTAACATTTATTACTAAACCCGTTTTTGAAAAAAAAATATAGAATTGTAAACGTTAAAAGCCTTTAGAATTAAATTAATGACGAATAATATTTTGACGTTTTTAATGTTGTTATTTTAATAAAAAAAAAAAGAAGAAGTTTAAATAGCAGTTAAATTTTGAGTTAATTAATAAAGTCATATATTCTTAGTATTAATTATTAAACTATACGATTTGCATAATTATCTCTGTTTAGCGATTTTGAGTTTGTCTTCGTTTGATATAATATATCTATTATATAATGTAAAGTATTATCTTGTACAGCTATTTTATTCAACCGACATTTCAGTGAATATCAAGTATCAATACAACATTTTAACAACCATCTGCTTCTTGTAACTACTGTTAAATTTCCACAGTTGCACTAATGGAGTATCCAACTATTAAACATACCATACATTAGATTCTCTTGCGTCCCTACAAAAAGTCAATTTTTCTAATTAAACATACGCTTTGTTATAATATTGTAATTACACTATTTGTATTATTATTCAGGAACGAAAATATTAATCCCAGCGTAAAATAACGAGATCAATTAAATTCAAGATGTACGATGATTAAAGCATAAAAAAAACAGGCGTGGAGTTGGGATAATGGGAGGGTGTGTTATTTTAGAGTTGTGTTTTCATTTTAAATTTAAAAGCGACGATGAATCATCATATTATTACATAAGCGATCCAGAGATGAACTCACACTCGCTGATGAATAAATCACATCGTGTTGAAAACTTTAAAACATTATAAATAAAATTATCGTACAACGGTTTTCGAGATTTTTATAGTGACTTTTGACTTCAATTATGACCTCGAATGAACACCTTGATTGTGTACTAAAATTATGATTTTGAATTTATAAAAGAAAAAAAAAATGTACGAAAATGTAATTTATTCTTAGACTTATAGAAACTTTAATAAGGTTAAACAATATAATCATAATTATGAACAGAGCGAATTTTCAATTTTAAAATATATTCTAAGCTTATATGAACACCATACTTGAAAGTTGAAATAATGGTAATTTTTCACTTTTACAATATCAAAATGCCACATAAAAGTAATTTACGAGCGATTTCATATGGTACACCGAAAATTTCAAGTATATTTTACTACCTTAACAAGTGTTAACCGGGGGAAAACACATAATTGTAAAATCAATAGATTACACACTAAGTTTAGATATATATATAGCATAGGTTCCCTGCTCTATTCGTAATCGATAACCAATATACAGACCATGAATAAAATAAAATAAATTATTTAATGATACTATAATTAATTTATTGACGACTTTAAAAATAACAAATTAAATGTTGAATAAAGCACACACTATAATATTATTGTGTCTAGTGTCTACGTTATAACTTATAAGTGTTGTAGCGTAGAAAATAATTTGATGTTCAAACAATAAATGTCACATTATATTTTATTTATTGTTACGATAAAACATTTACCTACTGAAATTAAATAACTAAATTACTACGACTAGGCACGTAATGATATATTCATATAAAATAAATTATAAGTTTTTACACTATTTTTTTCACAATTTTCTTGTAATTTTGGTATACGTTCACAAAAAAAACGAAAAATGCATTAATATTGGTACTTTGGACTAAAGTACCAATATCACATCAAACATCAAACATTATAGTGGGTCTATAGTTTTTTAAGTTTGGTGAGTGATGACGACAAGTCTGACACGGCCATCGGTGAAATGTGTAAACATATAACGCATAACACCTGCAAAGATATCGACCTGAAACTAATACAGGGCTGTTCGTGTCACGGACTGGTGTAGGGATCGGGCTCGTCGGTCCGATCATTTGCATATCACACCAGAACCGTCACGGTGCATACGAAAGTTGTTTCGAATTTGACGATATTTTTGCCGTCTAAAAAACTTTGACCCAAGTTACGGTTCGCATAAGATAAAAATATTTAACGAGTTGACTTTCCATATGCCACCGGGCCGTTACTCTCATCCCCCCCTCCGGCGACCACGTCGGACGTGTGCAAGGTGGTGAGGTATATATGCGGGGAAAAGGGCGATCTGCGTCGCCACTATATTCAATACTATAACTTCTATTACTACTACTACTACTACTACTACTAGTACTAGTGTACTACTGCCTCGGCTACTATTCAGGGTTTCCGGTCACGCCCGCGGCAGATGGCCGAGTAAGACACGCACATGGGACGAGAGAGTATAGAGGAAAAAAAACCAATTGAGAAAGGTATATAATATGAGCTGCTGCAGTGGCGGTGGCCGGACAGGCGTGGTCCCATTAACGACACCGCTACAATCGTATATCGTATACATGTATTATAATATAAATGCACGTATGCGTCTTACATAGTCGCATGTTATTATTATATATATTACACACACTCACACATAATAAAATATACACAGAATAGAGTGGCCTTTGTTTTCGTTTTTTTTTTTTTTTTTTCATAAATTTATACGATGTAAATGAGTAGGTTTATAATATTTTCAATCCACAGCGGCCCACAGTTTTTGTATGAAATCATACACCCCGTTCTTCGTCGTCGTCCAGGAACTTATACTTGGACACGCCTACGTGTGTAGAAACGCATAGGTAACACTACACGTGTTGTAATGTGAATGTTACATACATTCGTTCAATATCCAAATTGGCGGCTTCGTGGACGGATGATAATAATAATAATAATAATAATAATAACAACAACAATAATTGAGGAAGATAATATTCCGCACGAACATGCACGTTATCATGATGATTTCCGCACCGAGTTTGTGAGCGCAAAGTGAAGTACCACCGAAATTACATCGTTTCTTATCAAGTCTATTACGACTATATAATAATTAATTCACAACGATTTTACACTTTGCGCGTGGTTAAATCGCATGATGGAAGATTTGATTGTGCAAATTAGTGCGAATTTGAGTATTATAATAGTCGCAATAGAGTATGATATTTTATAGAAACCTAAAATACGTATAATTGACACTCAGATGTTTTGGATCGTATATAGTAGCTGTTATCATTGGTTTTAGTTGCTTGTGGCTGGTGTGAGATGGAAGACCGTCGATCGAGAAAGTCAATCGGCCCAACGACGATTGGCACCCATCCAGCTCAAACAACCATCTCCTCTCACCCTCTCCCCGAGACGTAATCGACGATTTACTTCTCCCGGTTCATGAAACACTTGGCCGTTAGCTTGATTTTCTCGATAAAAGTTCAAAACTCCTTGACGACGAGGGACATATTATTACAGTGCCAGACGCCCCACACCAGCTTGTATAAGCGCTCATCTTCACATATACTGACTATCTCCATGTACATTGTACTTGATTTTTATTTCTAAACTTTTCAAAAACACATCTGATGAATTGATACAAACTAAAGAACCCGTGAAATCCATATACACCGTATTTAATTGGATAATAAACATAGGTATACATTGTTATTGTTTCTCATTTTTTTAGAACTAGGTGTAAGTCAGCATTCAAAACAAACCATTATCGATAGATTTAAAACTTGTTTTGTATATTATTTAAAAAGTTGTTCACTATTATATATTAATATTAAAATACAATTTTATTCATAATTAAGGATTGATTGTTTAATTGTTTGATGTATCCTAATTAATTTTATTACTTTATTAATAATAATAATAAAGTAGAATGCTTATACATATGGCATCTACATTCTGAGGATTTAGGTCAACAGCTAGAGGACATAAAAAGAATACGAAATATCCATACAACTAAAAAATGAAATGACATATAACTAACCTGTTTTTAACGTTTTAAATAAATATAAGTAGCTTGTAGTAAGTTTATCTTAAAAAGCTAATTTGTATTTATGTTAAATATTTTTTCCACATTAAAAATAAAGTTTTATTTTATATTATACAATATAATATAATTTCTATTATAATATGTGTTTATTTACCCATATGGATTATTGATTAAATTAAATTATACAACCAACATAAAAAACATAAAACTCGAAGAAAAACAATTAAATATTTGACTTTACTTAAGCACTAACAGCAATTACATCCAGACAAATATTCAATTGTTTTTCATTTACTACGGTAAATATTTTATAATTTTAGTATCTTGAAAATGAAAAAATACCCAAGTGTAATCATTAAAGTACTTCAGTGTTATTCGATGACCTGAAAATATATAAAAACAACATTTTTTTCGGGAGTTTTTATTTTAATCATAACTTGAGTGTAATATTTTATATTTAGTATAAGACAAATGAGACTCTGGAAATAAAAATGTCTACTCTAGAGTATTTTGTTTCCTTTTAAAATATGGACTGTGAATAATTCATTTCAACAAATAATTTTCTCAAAACAGTATAATGTAAAAAAATATAGACATTTTTGTGTTGTATTTATTTATGTTGACATTGGTATTTATTTACATAAAAAATACCTAGGTATGTGAAATCCATAACACAGTTTAATACTGACCCTTTGATCTTATCTTGCTAATAAAATGTAAAATATATCAATATAGCGTGGCGGTGTAATATTACACGTCATTGATTTTTATATAGAAGTAATTAATTATTAAGACATTTAGTAAATCTTACTAAACATAATTCCTTTTTCTTATTTCCTTGTTTTTTAAAACAATATTGTTATATAATTAATTAATTACAATGTAATATTATATCATACATTTTTCATAACAGTGATACAACTTAATTGGGAAAAATCTTCCTGGGTTCAAATTTCTTCTTTAAAATCTAAATGTATTGTATTTTCTAAGTGTATTTATTTCCTAAATATGTTTGTTCGATAAAATTACACGTGGTAGAAAACGAAATACCCATATTTTAACCGAATTCTTTGATTAAAAATCAATATTTTCCCTACTTTACCTTCATACAATATTCAGTCTCGATTGCTTTAAAATAATAACAATATTATGGATCGTCAAATATTATGTTTTCTTGAATATTTAAAATGCATAAGAATAATATAAATTTTATATAACACGTAAAATATTTGTTTATTTAATTACACACAAAAAATGGGCTTATCTTTTATACTGTGTAAAAAAAAAAAATAATGATTACCTACTTACGTTATAGATTTCTTTAGACTTGCTGCAGTATTTATTTTAAACTTCTTCACTTATATAAATAACAATATACTGTAAGTAAACATACAAACTTACTTATACTTAAAATAAAAACAAAAAGGTTGATTAAGAATTTTATTTTTTAACATTGAGAAACCTGATGTTTCAATAATAATGTTATATTATTTAAAAGGTAAAACTAAAAACAGTGATAACTTTTTTCAGATACAATGGCGGAGGGGGAATTTAAAGTGTTGTGATTTGCATATTTAATGGCACTAACCACTTAACAGGTGCGGGCAGTCACTGTGAACAAACTTGTCGTCGGTTGAATTATGTTTCTTAACACAGCGTATATCTTACGTATCTAAAATCATTTAAGAATAAAAAAATATTTTAGTATGTACCTATAGCTGATATAAATACAGGTTAAACATTGTACTGATCATTAACATCCTGATTGTCTGAATCAGTGGATCCCTTACAAGAAAAATCCATTGGAATATAATCTATACACATACAACCAACATAATATGTTGGGAATCGAACGCACGATTTTTTTTTAATAATTGTACTTACCTACACACATTTAAACTGAAAATTGAAATATAAATATATTTCACAAACTGGGCAGTGAATTGTTTTTATATTGATTTGTTTGGATTTAGGTATGTATTAGATTCAAATTTATAATATTATTTGTTTTCAATAGTCTGCAGTTTCCTCTTTAACATAATATAGTCTATATTTGGTTTGAATAAGTAAAATAAAATATTTTAAATCAATTTCAGATTTAATTTTTAATTCAAATACCGAAAGCTATTCATATGGTTGTTATAAAATGTTTTTCAGATATATTTTTGTGTACATATTGTGTATATAATCTTTGATCTGATCTTTAAAACTTACGTTTAAAATTAATTGTAAACGGATTTAATTTTTTTTTTTGCACCAGCCGTTGGTTTATAATTACTATTAACTCTGAACTCCTAAATTCCGTAAATGTCTTGAATAGTTGAATTCAGAAGATAAATTGCATACACACTAGAAGTGGTGTTAAAGTATTAAGTATATCATTATGAGTAAGACGCATATACACAACCGACCCACCTATACCCACCCGACCCCAAAAGTAACTATTTCAATCAAGATTATCATAGATTATTTTATTTAAAACTGAAACTATTTTCAACAAACCACCCACTTCCTTAATATACTGATGGTCCAAAATGCACCAACATTTTTATAATAAAATTGATGCACACTCAGCCATAATACATATTAATTATTATTCAAATCCTTTGGGTATTTTCTAAAGTACTCTTTTATGTAATTATTATTATTGTGCTTGGCGAATAAATGTTTCAGACTGAAACGAAACTGACTTTTATAGAAGTTATAAGAGTAGTATAAGAGTAGTGAGGTTTCATACTTGGATTGAAATTAAAATCCAAGCAATAAAACTCAACTGCGTACGTACTCCATTGATCCTATCTGACGTGTACGCTTTAATGAAAAATAATCCTGAATAAACTCAAGCTATTAATTTATTATATAAATTTTGTCCACGAAAGGCTTTCTATATTTTTTCAACATTCATAAGAGGTAACAACGACTACAAAGTAAATTGTATTCACTATTCTCGTTAAAATAATTAAATTGAAAATATTTATGAAATTATAAAATCACTTTTATTTTTTCCAATGACTTAGTAGGTACTTACGATAAATTTATTAGTGAACAACCTGAGCAGAGAGCAGATGTAAAAATAATGCATATTATAACCGTTGACAAATAATCATAAGTCACCAGCTGAAAAAATAAGTAAATTTACCGTCAACAATAAATTAATAATTTTAAATGTAAGTTTTAGAAATCTTATCAAATGATATCTACACAATAGGTACGTATAGATAAATGTATTAACCTATAAAAAATAATTTAAAGTATTACAACAAATTATTATACTTGGAAAAATTCAGATACTGTAATTTGTTTGAATCATCAATATATGTCCGTCTATAGACTCACTATTTGTATTGACTATAGTGAGTTAATAATATTAATCGGATCGTGTCCGCCAAATTCTAATGCGAATGATGGGTACGAACTACAACATAATAATATTATCCTTGTTCGGGATCTATTTAATCGTGATTTGTAAAATATATATTTTGACATGTCATCTGAGTACGTTTTCGTAGAATTTCAGGAACCGGCCAACTATACCACAACTGCAACAGCTTAGGAAAGTTTACAAACTACACTACATGATCTGAGATGAGTCCATCACAACAACTTCGCAAGTAACTGTTTCAATGAGAATAACTCAACTTATAGTGGAACAAAAGTGTTTAGTTCAGGACTGATGTATAACGATCTGACTTTAAGGTTTGAACGACATTTTATCGTCAACATTATTGCAACTTGGAATAAATTGTAAGTTGATGGTTTCGGTAACATTTTGAAGTTTAAATATAAAACAAATAAAATAATAGTTATCTATAACAAACACTTTAATTTGGAAAATGATATTCAGATGACTCCGGCGGAGTTCAATCCGTTAAACCGTTAATATTTTATTATATTGTGTTATTAATTATGAAATTGTTATTTATTTTCTTCCAAACTTTCCGCGTAAATCATACAAAAATCTATTCAGGTTCTAACACAGCCAACCATTTAAAACAAATATAAACTGAAAAATATTCAAAAAACCTATTTATTAATCATAACTTAGACTTTATTAGACTTTAGTTGAAAACAAA